>NC_056748.1:115511858-115766858 GCF_019279795.1 Protopterus annectens | reverse complement strand
TACGTAGTTGTAGGTATTCTATGACTGGGGTACATGCTGTAATACCTCACACAGTGTTACAGACTTCTCATCTCTGACTGTGCATGTTTCGCAGGATGTCCAGCATTCCACCCTATATGTTTGCTCTACTCCTCAGACAGTTGTGTTGTTTTGGTAATATACATCTGCATGGTGCCCACTGACTTGTTATAGTACTGACAAAGTTACGTGATGACTGTACATCCTGCTGCTACTCTGACTTGTTCCAACCTGCTGTTATCCTACCCACCTTCTAGGTTACTCAGTGCATGTGTAATGTCCATAGCTGTAACCCCATGTCCCTCCATTCTCTCTGGTGCTGTCCAGCTAACTTGCAGTAAGAAATAGTGACATATTTATTTCAGTCTGTGGCACTCCTACCATAGCAGTACCTTACATGCAAAATTATAAGTTCAGCCAGCTTCAAACCATGAACACCAGCACCCATGCAAATGTACTTAGCACACTTAGCCACACCAGCCACCAGAAAGTAAAGTTTAATTCCTGACACTATCAACAGCAGACAGACATAACTTTGACCTCTGCATATTGTGGAAATAGGACATGTCACCAGGTTGTTTGCGCCAGCCCTGGGACTGTGTGGTCTGCTGCTATGACCTTGCTAACATACTGTCACGGCAGTTGTATGGGAACATGGCTGTGTTGCAGGTAGGGGACTCTTATCATTGACAGTCTTTAACAGATAGGCGTCTGTCCTGTTTGGCATTTCCCTCACATAGTGCAGTGGGTTTTGTTGCCTTGTGCCTACTGCATACTATGGGGGTAGCCAGTATTGGATAGAGAGTACCTGTTGTCACTCACTCTATTACATACATGCAGCAGGTCCATACTTATGCTACCATAGTCTAGTACCACATACATTTGTTGTAAAGAAGGGTGACTTATCTTGCGACTGCAGCAGTTGAGATAACAGTGCTTCAGGGCTGACTCTGTCTGATGCACACAGTGCACAGCCAATACATGGTATGGTACAGATTATGTGGTGTGGCTGGCATCCTTTTTTCCATGCATGTGAGTTGGAGTGAAGTGTCAGTCCCTAAGACTCTAAGTTGTCAGTGCATGTGCTAGGCGTTACCTCTTTGCCAAGGCCAGGGAATACTGGGCACACCTATATCTGCCTACAGGGACAGCCTCAGGTGGTTTTTCTTCCAAGTCTCCCTGTAGCTGCAGCTGTGGGGACCTTGGCACTGGTGGGGAGTCATGTGTTCCTTCCCTGTGATGATCCTACTGCAGCAGTTTCCACAAGATAATATTGTATAACATGGAACATACTTTGAACATCTATGCACATGTGGCTGGAGAGCACTGGAGAGCTCCAGCAGATATATCAAGGCAGTGGAACTGTGACTTGAGTAACCCAGACACATGCTCTATGATGTTCCTAGCTTGTGCATGTGCCTCATTATGGAATTCTTCAGTAGATTGGTGTCATTATCCGTGGTTCCATTTTGTAGCCAGCATCCCCCAGTAGATGGCCATGTGGGATGTCCCCCCTGGCAAACATTTGGTACAGCTGTGATGCATGCCAGATATGGGAGTTGTGATAACTGCCAGGGCTGCCAGCACATACACTTATGATAGTGCCCTAGGCATAGAAGATGACCTAGCAGTTGATGGACTCATGCCCTTGCGGTTGACATAGACTCTACCCTCCTCACTGGGATGTGATTTGATGTGTACATGAGTGCAGTTTATGGCACCCAGCACCTCAGGGTAGTGTGCTACATGGAAGAGATGCATACTGCTGGCCCTTTCCTCAGAGGTGCGGGGTAAATGAATGTGCTCGGTGGCATGTGTTTGCATGGCAGCTAGGAAATGGTGGAGTACCCTGGATGCAAATGCCTGTGAGATCCCCATCATATCCTCAGCTGGTCTTTGAAAAGTACCTGTAGCTTGTATTCTAAGGTCTACACATACCTTTGCTTCCACTGGGATGGGTTACCCTCTGTTGGCTCTGGGTCTGAGTTGAAGCCGGCAAAGCTCAGTAAGTTCTTGTAGTATGTCCCTGTCCACTATGTAGTGCTCTACAATCTCCAGCTTATGTAGTTCCTGGAAGGTTACCCTAGGCCTGAACACTCTTCTCCTTCTCAGTCTTGGTCTATTGCCAGCACCAGCATCAGCACTGACCTCAGCCTCTAGCACATACAAATGTAGCAGAGCAGCAGCAGCCCCTAGCATTTTGTCAGTTAAAATTCCCAAGTCTGTACTCCAATGTTGCAGAGTATGGGTATGAAATCAGATTGCAGAGTGCATGCATACTTTATAGTGGCATGCTGCAGATGCAGCCTATGTGATTGGCTGACTAGGATGCATTCCACCTGCCAGATATGTCATTGATGGGTTTGAATGGCCCGATGTTAGTGGAACAGGGCTTATCAATCATTTAGACAGGATTGTCTTTCTCAGGCTATTTTCCCTGCTAAGCACTGCGGTGAAGTGTACAAACCTGCACCGCAAGTATAAATACTGCTCAGCAGTCTGGACATACACCCATGTATGACCACACTCAGCATAGCTTAAACCAACTAAAACATGTGCCCCAGAGCTAAACAAAGCTTAACAGCACTAGACACCCCCCGCTTAGCTGAGCTGAGTAGCGCGTAAACAGGTGCCGCTGAGCTCCAATCCACTTACACGTATAGTAACACGCCCCTTTTTTATGTCGGCTACCTGCCCTACTGCCACCAACGTGGTTCTAGGGCTACATAGGTTTTATCTGTGGACACAGTGGCCAATTTCTGCTATTCAGTAACCCAGCTCATTTGCATACAGATCCTTGCAGATAACCTGGATATTTCACTATTCCAGAGCTTACGTCCTTTGTAACCACTGACATCTACCATTGTACAAACTGCCTGCAGGCCACTATAATGCATTATTCTCAATAAGCATTTTAATTTATTTATTTTTTTTGCATAATGACATGTTTGTGCATTGCTGTATGCCACACAAATGTAATATGGGTATTAAAAAAACATATTATTTTATATTATTTTGCATTAGTTTTTGGGCTGACAGGGCATAGTTTTGCGCATATCTGACCCTACCATGACATTTCTGACCTTCTAATTTAGCTTTTACAACCCTCTGTTTGATATTTACATTTCTGTACGTGGTTATTTTCCGTGTACACTTCTGACACCAACACTGATTCTGCACGGATACCTAGCTGCTTCCTGGATCACAAAACACCCTCATTTGCATGTATTTCACCCGCTTATGAAGTGATTTGCATGCCATGGACACTACCTTGTTTGCATGCTCGTGCACACCTCTCTGCTCTGTTTACGGGATCATATGGTTGCCGATTTCCATGTTAGATCTGTGCCACTATGCAAAAATGGAAAATCATTCCATGTAGGCTTTAGTGAATTCCCCTATAGTTTTCATAACTAGTTAATAATGTACAATAAAATGCAGGAAACAAGTTTCATGTCTTAGTCTTAGAAACAATAAGTAATATTTTCTGATGTAAAGGAATAAACAAGAAAATGTCAGGTAAAAAAACAATCCGCAGACAAATATGAAATAAAAGAACAGTGGTGTATAGGTAGCACAGTAAAGAGCTATAACACTGCAATAAAAGGAAATCATGGACTATCACACAAATGAAGCTGGAGTAACAGTGGAGAATGGAGACCAATGTACGGAAGTAGACTGAACCATCAGTACTGGGTTGGCATGCAATATATTAGTGTGGGGGATACTGGGAGGGAACACAAAAAAGTCTTAAAAGGCTCATGTCCAAGGCATACCAAGGTACACTCAAGATCCAAAAAGACAAGCATATAGAAGCCATAGATATGGATGAGAGATCTGAGTGCAGGCATCTGCCAAAGAATAAAACATTCAGCTCAGAGAGTAGGCCAGCAGGAAGTGTTATGTTGGATAGCAGCAACTGAGTGTGTACAAAAACAAAAGTAAAATACAGGTAATTACATGGGGAACTGGGTATTCAGAAGAGGAATGACACAGAAAAGTTAAATAGGATGGGGGATGCATTATATTACTGTAAAAGACTAAATGAAACATTAAAGATGGGAAGTCAATACTGTGTTACGCAGTCTCAGTAGGTCAACAAGTAGCATTCTGTCCTTTGGTGCTGGAAGAGCAGAAAGTTATGGATTCTATTCCAGCACCATGTATTGGAATTAGTTTTCCAGTACTGAATCCACAGTGCTGCATAAGGAAGGTGCTGCACTCCTGAGTGTGTCATTATTCAGATGAAATGTTAAACTGAGGCCCTGCAAGCCTGAGTTGTTGATAGCCTATGTTGTTGCAAAAGAGCACACGGCCCTTGTTGAAAAAAGAGTAGAAGTTTTCCAGTGCCCTAGCTAAATTTCTCCTAGTCAGTTTGAATGTCACCTCAGGTCTCCCCTGAAAATAGGCCATTTGCCTAATGGAACTAACCTAGTCAGACCGGAATTAACTAAAAGTATAAATACAAATAATTTATAACTATCCAGAAAGGGAAATGTATAGCAAGGCAGGGTATAGCTGGCTTCAGAGAATTGCAGAGAAAGTTATAAAAAGTGGGACAGGTAAATTGATAATCTAGCAGAGAAGTATGGAAGGTGCATGCTGGACATTATGAATCATATATGCACAAAAAGCTAGTCAGAAAAAGGAAAGAAGGATTACTAACTGTATTTCATAAAATGGCTTCAGACAACCACAAAGAAAGTGATAAAAAGTTGGGGAGACTGATGGACCGTCTGACATGGAAGGGTGGAAGGTGCATGTTAGATAATGGGAAAAATATATGCACCAAAAAAGTGATAAAAATGATTCTATACGAACATTTTTGTTAACTGGATACATGCAAAAAGAGATGGAATAGAGATAACGGGGAACTACAATGCATCCATAGAAATGTAAAAAAAAAGTTGCATGGAAGGAAGAAAGTAAAAAAGAAAAGTAACAAAAAGATGAGACAAGAATTACCAAAAGAAGGGAAAGAGGAAGGGTGGTTTGACATATGGAGCAAAAGGCATCTAAACGAGAGAGAGAACACCTTCACAAGGAACATTTTGGTAAAGGAAAATATATTAGACAGTTTCTAATAGATAGAAAACTTAATGAAACTAATGGAAATGATCCAAATACAAAAGAGATACATATCAGATCATGCAGCTGTGAGACTTAATAAGTGTGCGGTAACAGAAAACAGTGAAAATGGGATGGAGGGACTACTAGTAAACGGAGGGAGACAGAGGTCAAGCTAGTAAACGGAGGGAGACAGAGGTCAAGCTAGTAAACGGAGGGAGACAGCAGTCAAGGTAGTAAATGGAGGGAGACAGAGGTCAAGCTAGTAAACGGAGGGAGACAGAGATCAAGGTAGTAAACGGAGGGAGACAGAGGTCAAGCTAGTAAACGGAGGGAGACAGAGGTCAAGGAAACACTGCAATTACTAGTAATGGAGTCAATACAGGATAGTATGAAAGACAGGGTCAGACTGGAAGAATGCTGGTGGGTTGGAGTCAAGGTCACTCTCAAGGAAAACTAATGAGTGCAGAAAGAAGCAAAGGAATCAAGGAAGGGTGACTGAGGAGTTGGAGAGAAAAGCTACAACTGGTACAAGAGGAAGCTGGAAGAAATTAAAGTAGAATGGAAGCACTACAGATCAGAAAAAAATAAGAAAGGAATTAGGAGTAAAATTATTCCAGAGTAAGAAATTCAAAAGTGGTAAAGGAAGGACTAATGGGTTGGGAGGGTGGCCTAATGGTTAAGGTGTTTGCCTTACAAACACAAGGTACAGGGCTTGAGTCTCACAAGGGATAATTGGCTGGGCTTAAAATGGCTCGCAAGGGCAGTTAGCCTAGTACTAATCTATAAACCTATCTATCTATAAACCTATAATGAGGGAGTCACATGGAAGACAGCTAGCCAAGAAACACAAGATTAATCTGGCAGAGGGAGGGGGTACAAAAGATAAAGGGAAGTTATGGAGAATAATTACAAGAGGATGAACTAATCAAGGAAACAACAGTAAGGAACAGAAATCTCAGTGTGGATTTGGGGAAAGAACATAAGTGGATATATACTGGAGGACAAACAAAGACACACATTGAATGGAGAGGTAATGCAGCTGTAACAAGTGATGAAATAAAATTAAAGTGTTATACAAGATAAAGGAGAGTAAAGTGGGAGGAACAGGTAGAACCCTCCCAGAGTTCTACAAATGGGGAAAGAAGGAAATGTAAAAGGTTCTAGAGGAAGAGTACTAGAGAATACAGTATGTGGGAAAATATATAAAAAATATCAGGATATCAGGAGGTCTAGGAAAAACATGATTCCCAAAAGAGTAGGGAAAAGTAAAGAAATGCAAAATGTTTATACACTAGATTCAGGCCATGTACCAAGACCCAAAAATTAAAATACTCGTAAATGAAGGAGTATTTTAGGAGACAAGGACAAAGTGTGGGACCTGATGGTGGCGCCTATTATCCCCAGGTCTGTTCAGTTTTGAAACTGAGGACCTGGCTGTAGAAGTCAGTCACAATTTAGCAATGCTTAATGAAAAGGAGGGGATAAAATCTCATTTTGTGTTATATACAGATGGTTGCATATTAATATCAGAGGATGTGGTTGCAGCAGCAGGAACTGAAATTTAGATATCAGAGAAGTTTGAGGAAGTGGTGGAACTTTGGTGCAACAACAAAAAGGCAATAGCAAGAAAATTAGGAACATGTAAGGAGAATACATAACTAAGTGAAATAAAAGAGGCAGAGATCCCATGTTCAGAACGTGGTGAGAGAAACAATAGGGGAAAACCTAGAGGAAATTGGAGAAAAGGAAATGGATATTCTCCATTGTGGTGGGACAAAAACTTATACATTGCTTGTGGGAATTAATGCAGTAAGGATAATGATGCACCCAATAATCTTCCCCTTGCTCAGCAATATGCACATAGATCCCTGAGGTAAAAGGTTACAACAAATGCAACAAGACATAAAGAGCTGAATCACTAAATGTAAGGAGAAAAGGGTGAGCAGGGCAAAAATAAAAATGAGTAGTAAAAGGGGTGCTGGGAGCTCGCCCATATCCCAATGTATGCAGTGACATTTAACATCATTCAATGGATAGAAACAGAAGAGAAGGAGGCGAAGCCAAAGAACATAAAGGAAAAGAAGATATGGAGAAATTTATGAATTAGCACTAAAATAACTGGGATGCATAAAATGAGGTGATCAAAACCTCAGAAATATAGGGTAGAGATATGTACGATCAACAATAGGGAAGAAAAATTATGAAATCTGAAGGAGAAGTGGATTAGCTCAGGAAGAAAACTTGATGTGCAAAGAAAAGGATGGTGATGTAACAGATGAAACAATGGCGCAGTTAACACAGAATATTAGAGACCCAGTGGTGGATCTGCTTGTTACTCAGGGAGACCTGGATAAAGAATGCAGAGAGGACAAAAGAAGGTAGGAACCCTAGAGGAAAAAGAACAGGTTCGGAAGGCAAAGGACCAAACAGATGCATAAAGCATTAAGGGAAAATGAGACAAGATTGAAGCAATGAGAATGAGAAAGACTTGGGAAATGGATGTAGGATAGAATGGAGTTGCAGGATAGTGGCCGAAGACATTTAAATGCAGTGAGGCACAGGGGCATGGCCAAGAAGTGTTCTAGATAACAGCAGTTTTCTTCACTTCTGCCACTTCTATCTATGACAGCAGTTTTTACTCAAAAGCAATCATAACAAGTTTTTTTCAAATAATTTTATACTATTCACTATCTTCTAAGATTGTACTTAAAAACATCTCTGAATTTTGTTTTGTTTTTTTTTTTGCCTTTCAGAAATATGTCTGGATATTTCTCTCATCAATGATCTTGAAAATGAGCTTCTCCAAGGCTAACCACCAAGAAACAACTCTTAAAAAAAATTACAATCTTTACTTACAAATATCCAAGAGCTACTGACAAAAATAGACAAAATGGACTCAAAACTGGACAATTTAAGGAGAAATATTCTAAACAGATGGAGATTATTCATGAAGATCTTCAGCAGCAGAAAACACAAATAACAGGCATTGAGCACGCTCTAAATGATATTGGTGGTAGATTACAGGAAGGAGAAAATAATGTAGAATTCCTACTAAAGCAAAATACCTTACTTCAAACAAAAGTTGATGACCTAGAAAATAGATCATGTAGAAATAATATCAGAATCTTTGGTCTTCCAGAAAACATGGAAGGCAACATCATGGTAAGCTTTTTAACAACTTCGCTACCTGAAGTGCTTGATCTCCTTGAAGTTCTATCCTATGACATTGAAAGAGCACGTAGATCATTTGTATCATATAAAATTAATAAAAACGTCTCGGCTAAATCTGTGATAGTGAGATTCCTTTTATCACATGATAAAGAAATCGTCCTTAAAACAGCTTGGACTAAGGCACTTATTAAAATAAATAATGCTACTATACATTTTGATAATGACTATTCTCCAATGATTATTCTAAAAGAAAACATTTCTTGCCATTGATTAAAGAACATAAAAAAGTCAAGTTAAAACTCATCTCTTATTTCCAGCTAGACTAAAAATGTTTCTCCAAGATGGTCCTAAAATCTTGGAAGACTTGTATACTGCCATAACATTCATAAAAGCAAATAAAATACTAGACAAAATAGAAGAAATGGAATGGTTTAACACCTCATTGAAAAGGATGGCAGATAACTCATGGAAAACATCAGAAAAAAAAAGAAGCTTAAAAACAAATAGTTTTATTTAATTCAGCTTGTCCTAACCTTTTTACCATACAAAGAAAACTAAATAGTTTTATGTATTAACATTTGGAAGTGCCGCATTATCACTTCAAGCTGACATGCTGAAGAACTTATTGACTTGATGTTTTTCTATACACAGTGAGTATTTAATTCAAAAGGGAAAAACAGAAGGATTGAAAGAAGTATATTTAAAATGAGTGTTAGCTTGTATATTTGTTACATTTGTGAGGTTTCCTGTGTTTGTTTTCCCTTTTATGACTTATTTAATCTTGTTGTAATAAATGAGGGCAAGATGGTGGTTATTGATATCATTATGACTTGACTGTCATGCTGAGTGCATTAGGAAAATCTCATCTCTTAAAATGCCATTGCTCGCTCAAGACCTATCTAATAGATAAAAAATGAAAAGCACTCACTCACTTTTTCCACTAGAATCCTCAGCTTTGCTTTTCATTGCATTTTGGGCTCGAAATAACAGATCTCAAGCCATTCTGATGCATATCAGATTTATAGGGCACATGCTTTGTGCTATCTTCAACATAATGAACTTTGAACTATGATTACTCAACTCTGCAACCAAAGAGAATGTGGCACTGATAATTTCTTCAGGAAACAGACATACAACACAAAATAAAACTAGTATGCAAGTATGTATAGCCTTTTGGTTAATGAATACTTAAAAAGAAACTGAAGAAAAAAACTGTGCACTATAAGGCCAAAATGTCCACCAAACAAAGTAACAAAAGAAGTAACAAAATAACAATTTCTCAGGAAGTCTGTTTGGACAAATATCAAACATTTAACTTTAACTACGCTAAAAGCTATCAGTTTTGCCTCCTTAGTGCTGTTCAGGTCTTTTTTTTGTACTTAAAAAAATAAATGTTTTTAAAATCTTTAAGGTTAAATATCATAAATAAATAAGTTCGGCTGATCTTAAAAGGTTGCGTTTAATAATAGCATGCTAAACCGGAGCTCCATATCACATCAACAAGGATGATGTCAGATTATTTATTTGTAAATATAACTGCATCTTAGTATGAAATGCTATTTGGATGGTTTTGTTGTTGTGTATACTGGCTCTCGTTTGCTTGCTCATCTGGTGCTTTTGATATATATTTTATTTTTGGCAGTGTGCTAGACTGAAACAGCCTTGGTTTGCATATGGCTTTGTTACTGGGGAATCAGCTTTGTATTGGAGAACTGCATCAACAGTTGTGTGAGTGCCTCTTTGACCCTCTTCAAAAGGAACTTTGACGATTGGATGGGAGATAGGAAAATCACCCCAGGGATCACATCAATCACCCTGCTAGACAGGGGTCTAGGGAAGTAAATATTGTGGGAAGAAATAGCCAGGGAATTATGGCTAGGCTTGTATAGGCTCTAGGGCCGATAGCCTAGTACCAACCTATGAACCTATGAACCTATGAACCTATGTAGTAGCAGAAACTGCCCAAATTATGATTATCATTTTGTACATGATTTCTATACTTAAGAATTGTCTCAATAAAAAAATAAGACCTTTGATTAGTTTCACAAATAATTAGTACATTAAATTATAGTTCATTTGATACTATTTAATCTGCTCTTTACAGTAATTGTATAAGAATATTCTTAAATACACAGAAAGCAAGTACTGCTCCAATATATTATAGTAAAACTGCTGGTGTTAACTATACGAAAAAGGGAAAGAGAAGAAAAAGGAAGGAAAAAAATAATAACATGGATGCATTTTAATGTAGAGTTATATATATTTAAGCATCTGTGTCTATGCTTTGAGGAGGGGAGTAGAACTAGTGAGTCAACAGTGTGATAATTCAGTATCACAGTATGCATCATTTGAAATATTGAGAAAGATGGAATATTTATAAATAAATGATCAACATAATTTAAGTATATTCCATTAAAAACAATGCTTGTTTGAATATATCCATCATATATTGTAACATAGTCACTACTTTCACACCAAATGTATTGATTTCCTCAAAGCAATTCTAAATTGGAGACGCTGTATTTAAATAATCGATATGTCCACACGATGCTCTAGGGGGTCCAGCCCCTCTACTGAGACAAATTAACATACAAAGGTATATAGTAAAGAAAAATGGATGGTATGAGGTAAAATGCTCTATTGGTAATGGGAAAAGTCAATAATACAGGCATAATAGGATTACATAGTAAATATTCAAACTGAGTATTCATGATGCCACTTGTAAATTTGCATAGCTTCTCAAATAGGCATGATCACCTTGTTATGTCACAAATCCTTGTCTTGTCAGATTAATTTTGCATACTTATGAACATAAATATTAAAAGGGTGTTGTTCTAGTGCAAAACCTTAAATTCTAATGTACAAAAGCCTCACCAGTATAGAATGTATTTTAGCTATAACTACTCATAAGACATATTCAACTTGTCAGTTACTCTAATGACAAAAGGGAAAACAGCATTTCCCTTTTTTATTGAAATGGTTTAGATGTAAATTTAGGCTGTTTGGAAAATATATGTGTTTTACCTCATATAAATGGGAAAATTTAGTTGAGTGCATTGTTTATATTTACTTTCACATTGTGGAATCACACAGAAAAATATGTATCTAACAACTTGGAGATAGCCAACATAACAATAATATATTGTAATTTGTAAATGAAGACAAAACATAATTGATATTATAGGTTCATAGGTTCATAGGTGTGCACTAGGCTAATGGTCCTGGAGCCATTACAAGCCTAGACCATAGGATTACCCTGGTATAGTGCCACCCAACCTTAGTCCCCAGTGCCTCTGTCAAGTAGAGCCACTGGAGTGATCCTCGAGATTAATTTTCTATTTCCCATACACTCATCAAGATTTCTCATGAAGAGGGTCAGTAAGGTGCGGGTCTATATTAGAACATCAAAGTTTCAAAACTTTGAATGTTCTAATATCAAACCCTATTCAGCAAAAGCTGAAAACATTGAACATACAGAACAGCAAATTTTTTCCTAGGGAAAACATTTGCTGTTCCAAAACACATACACAAAACACAAGCACACCAAACAAACAGCAATCCACACACAAACACCTAAAATCTTACACCTAACCCTACACTAAACTATACACACACCACTAACTATCCACTTACCTTAACCCAAACCCTAACCCTAAGGTCCGTCACTATCGCACACTCACCTCACCCACACCCTAACCCTAACTCACCTACTCCACCCTAACCTCACGTTCACACAATCATACACTTACCTGACCCGCTCCCTAACCCTAACTCACCTAACCTGCCCTAACCCTCACGTCCACACAATCGCACACATACCTAACCTGCACCCTAACCCTAACTAACCTAACCCGCACTCAATTGCAGACTTACCTGAACCCAACCCATAACTATCCACCACAGTGCTGAAAATATCGAAGCAACAGAAACGGACAACTGAATTCTTTCCCTAGGAAAAAATTCGGTTTTCTGTTGCTTCAGTATTTTCAGCTTTCGCTGAATAGGGTTCAATATTAGAAAATTCGAAGATTTGAAACTTCGATGTTCTAATATAGACACGTAAGGTGCTCTGTTTGACATGTATGGGAGGGTTTATATCACATCATCGAATGCAGATAACATTGAAGCACCAAACATCGAACTCAAAACAGCGAACCCTTACAACATCGAAATGATGTCAGCGGCAGTTCCCAATGGGGACATGGAACATTAAGGGTGCAAGCAGGAGGGCTATGCACCCCTGCTGTCCCAACACTCCCCCACTTAAATATACCAACTCTGAGATTGCATTACAGTGTAGGAAACGGAAATCTCCCATTTCCTCACTGTATTGCACTGAAGTGCAATCTAGGAAGTGGTATATTTAAGTGGCAGGGGGTGTCGGGGGTGCAGGGGGTATTGCCCCCTGCATAGTGCAAGTTGTTTTTAATCTTCACTCCACATGTCATTCTTTACCCCCATTTTGATATTTTCAGTTCAATGTTTTGAGTTCGATGTTTCCAGTTCGATATTATCCATGTTCGATGATGTGATATAAACCCATATGGGAAGGCTATTCCATAGCATGGGCAGTCTCTGGGTTATGAACCTGTCCCTCCAGCACATTCTTTTGATTGTGGTAATGAGGTTGAGGTCTCTAGAGCGTGTGGTGCCGAGGGATTGGGATTTCTTTAGATGTAGCATTTCTAATACAGCTGGGTCAGCCATGGCTTTGTAAATCAAGCAAAGATCGCCTCTAAGTAGGCCATATGAGACAGAGAATTGTTGGAGTTTTTTGAGTCTGTCCATATAGGACAAGTGTTTAAGGCCTAGGATCCTCTTTGTGAGGTACTTTTGTGGCCTCTCCAGTTATTGCAGGTGTCTAGTGAGGTACATGCTAAATGGGACATTGTACTCGATGACTGGCCTAATGAGGGAAGAGTAGATGGAGACAATGACCTAGTTCTTTCTGGATGCAAAACCCTTAGTAATGAGATGCGCCACATAGAAGGCCTTTCTGACCACAGTGGCAATGTGGTGGTCAAATGACAGGTTGCTGTCAACCTGTAGTCCCAGATCTCTTATAAAGCCTTTTGTGTTCAGTGGACTACCATCGATGTGGTAATTCATGGGAATTGGGTTTTTCCCAAAGGGGATGATGACACATTTTTTGGCATTGAGCTTAAGGCCATGGTTCTGACATCATTTGTTGGTCTCAGTGAGACCTTTCTGTAGGATGTCAGCATCACTTGGGGAGGTAATAATAACTCCCAACTTGCAATTGTCTGTGAACTTTGTCAGCCAGAGTCACTTCATGTTGGTCTGGACTTCGGAGAAGTAGATACCAAACAGGAGAGGACCCAGGACCAATCACTGTGGGACTCCACTCATGACTGGTTGGCAGTCTGACTTGGAATCAGCTACTTTCACACTGTGGATTTTATATGTGAGCCAGTTTGCAACCCACCTAGTGATATAGCGGTTAATGCCTAGCTTAGTGAGTTTTCTATTATTTCTGAGTGGGGAATAGTATCAAAGGCCTTGGCCAGATCAAGGTAGGCTGTATGAACCACCTTGCCTTAATCCATAGCTCTGGTGACTGACTCAAGGATGTCAACCAAGTTGAGCAGGCATGATCTACCCTTCAAAAAACCAAACTGAGTGGGATCCAGAGTTTGGAGATTCCCTACATCCTTGTCTATTGGGTCCATGATGATGCATTCCATAGCTTTGCATATCAGACTTCTCAGGCTAATGGGGTGATAGTTTGCAAGAACACTTTCTCCTCCACAAAATCCCCCAAACTACAACAGAATACCAAATTCTGTTTTGTGAAAAAAGGAAACCATATACTACAAAAGAATAATTTATTCTAGCGCCTCGGTGTAACCACCTTCATGGAATAAAAAAGTTATAAAAAGACACTCCTTATATAATACATTTCTAATTACATCACATCAATTAATGAAACAATCAACCTTTAAAGCAAACATTTCCAATTCATTATTTAAACCTTTAGGTGTCAGTGTATTATACTTTAAAATATAAACACTTTCTTTATACAACCATTTCTGTTTCAGTAATTCATCTGTACCATCCATGCATTCAATTTGTTCTAAAACTGTACATTGTAATAAATCAGCATTGCTTTCATGAAATACTTTAAAGTGCATAGCAATCATTTTGTCTTCCTTACAATTTTTTATATCTCTTAAATGTCCCATGAGCCTTATTCAAAACTCTCTTTTTGTCTCACTTATATAATATAGGTGACAGGGACATTTCAGTGCATATATAACTCCCTTACTTTTACAAGGGAATGCACTTCTATGTTCAAATCTTATACCATTCATTCTATGGAAAGTAGTCACAATGTGGGTGCATCT
Source organism: Protopterus annectens (assembly GCF_019279795.1). Lineage (NCBI taxonomy): Eukaryota > Metazoa > Chordata > Ceratodontiformes > Protopteridae > Protopterus > Protopterus annectens. The sequence goes on along the minus strand of NC_056748.1, from coordinate 115,752,234 downwards.
ATTGCACCTACCACATTTCAACATATAGATGGAGCTCTAATTAATCTTAAGGCTGGCATGGTAAACATACCATGGACAACCATATCTCTAAGATTTTTTCCTCTAGTATAAGAGAAAGAAGGCTGACATGGAAAAATACTGGCTAAAATGTATCCTGTATTAAATACTTCCAATAGTGTTCTATTATTTCTTTGATTTCCCCACTTTTGATATTATGGTCCTGCAGAGTGGTGCTAGCAGCAGAGAGGCTAAAAGAGCAACTGCTAACCTGAGAAAAGTGTTTATTTTCCTGCTACTACCTGGGCGACTGTCCGATCTAGCTAAACTGCAAGTATTTCTGCTTCTTGAACTGTTTAAAGTTGTTTTTGCACCTGCACTTTTAAAGTTTGTCCTGTTTGTTGCATTTACCTGTTGAGGCTACACACTCAAGTGCGCTAGCTTGTGTTACATATTTATTGCATTTTCCTGCTGTTTGTTGCAAAAAAAAAAAAAAAATTATCCTTGTTTCCTGTCTTTCCGGACCTAGAGTAGTCCAAATACAGGCTTTGCTGTTATCTGGACTTTTGGAAAGTTCCTGTGTTGCCCATTTCCTTTCTTGGATAAAGGGAGGCTTCTTTGTTCACCAGTAGCAATAGGGAGCTTAGAGAAGCTTATCTATCCCTGGAGGAGTGTTCCCAGCACAAGAATCTGGTAGTCTATTGGCTGTTCTGGGCCAATTTCTAGCTCTTTCAAGTTCCCCTGTATAAAACCCGCTTTGGCGTGGCTTTGCGTGATTTTGCCCATAGCGCAGCATCGGGCAGCTCCGCTTAATTGGGTTTAAACCATTCTCGGCTCCACAAAGTCTGCTCTTCACTTTTTCCCTTAGAACTGATCTAGTTCTCATAATAAACACCCTATTCCTACTCTAAAGCCTGGCACTTGCTCATTAAAGCAATTATATAAGTCAGCACTAAAAAATTAAAAGCACTACACCCTCACAAACTCCCCTTGAGTACCTTGTTCCCCATTGGCCCTTTTTTTCAATTATAAAGGAATTCCCAATACTATTCTAGCATGTCCAAAGGTCAGTTGTCAATTTCCTCTCTGGTCCAGCTGGTGAAACTGGGAATCTTGAGGCAATGTTACAACTGTCTCATGTATGCAGACAACCCTCTATTCCTCCCAACAAATTCCAACACATGTGAGAGATGCAACCATATAGCCAAACTGGAGGCTAAGCTCTCTCAACTCAGTACTGGCGTAACCAGTCAGGAGGAGAAGGAAACCACACTAACTACAATTCCAGTCTCACATAGACCTACCATGACAGCAAACCAAACACATAAACACACAAAAACATACTTGGAGGCTCTAAATAAAAATCTGCCTAAGCAGAAGAGACCTCCAAAGCAAACACCCAAGCAACCGCTACCCCTAAACAAAACACGTGCAACACATAGCTCACAAAGCCAGTGTGCCAAACAGTCACAGCCCTTAAGGCTAAACAACACACCTGATACACTTGTAATAGGTGACTCTATCGTCAGGAACACTGACATCCCACTCACCAGGCTGAACAAGGAGAAGGACAAGGTGAGCTGCCTGTTGGGCGCTAGGATCCGCCACATAACACAAGCACTCAGGTCACTCCAAGGCAAATATAAATATGACTCAGTCATTGTCCATGCTGGTGTGAATGACCTGAGATGTACCTCCCTGGAATACATGAAAAGAAACATAGAGGAGCTCTCTGAGCATGTAGCCCAGGCTGGTATGACCCTGACCTTGAGTAGCATCTTACCCTCACCAAGAATGATGCCATAATATGAAGACAAGATGACCAATTTCAAGAATTGGTTTAAGCATTGGTGTCATTCAAAGGGGATCCAATGCCTGTCTGCCTGGGATGACATGCTCAACAAGCCACAATGCTTCGCTAGGGACAGCTTGCACCTGTCACCCCTGGGCTTTCCGATATTGCCAAAGGCTCTTGCCACCCCCATAGTGCCTTTTTTAGGCAAGGCTCAAATGACACACCCACCTCCATAGGTATCACAAGGGATAAGAAACTAAGAGTAATGCTACTCAACGCCAGAAGTCTAAACCTCAAGATGCATGCACTCGAAACTCTCCTTAGCATGGAGAACATTGATATCTGTGCAGTAACAGAAACCTGGTTCAAGGCTCCTGAGAGCACCCCAGCACTACCAGGTTATACCTCATACCATGCTTTTCGGCCCCAAAACTTGGACCAAACCACAAAAGGAGGGGGAGTATCAATATTCGTCAAATATACCCACACCTCCAGGTTGGTGGCACAGCACGAAGCATCAGAGACTATCCAAATGCAACTAACAATGGGTAAAACTGCCTTCCAGTTTATAGCCTGCTACAGACCACCCTCCCAAACACAGGAACCCCACTCGGCCTTCCTGAGAACACTGGAAAATATGAAGGTCTGTCCAAACACCATTATATTGAGCGACTTCAGCTACCCAAGCATAGACTGGGAGCATTACTCTAGCTCCAACACCCTAGCCCAAAGGTTCCTAGAATTTATAAACTCAAATGCTATGGAACAACTTGTTATCACTCCCACAAGAGGGGAAAACATACTGGACCTGATCATCACCAGCATGGGGACTTTATGCTCCAGACCAGAAGTGTATCCCTCACTGGTAAGATCAGACCATAAACTAATCTCACTGGATATTCACATCCCGACCCCACCCCCTGCCCAGAAAACCACAGTGAAAAACTTCTCTAAAGCAAATTTCACACTCCTCAAAACCGAGGTGGAATCCTTCAAAGCCCCCAGGCCTGTGGAAAATACGGCCCAGACCGCAGAATCCTTTATAAATGCAGTCTATGAACACCTTCAGGAAGGCATGGATCATGCAATCCCAAATAAAACCAAGACCCAATCCTCCAAAGGCAGGCGTCCTGTCTGGTGGACCCCAGCCATAAACAAACTATACAATAGAAGGAGGAAGCTACTACATGATAGAACAAAATCCCAAAAAGGGAAGGCATCTCTGATCAGTATTAGCAAAAAACTACGGGCACTTATAAAATCGTCTAAGCCCAGCTTTGAGAGAAAAATTGCACAGGACACTAAGGATAATCACAAGGCTTTCTTTAGTTATGTTAGGAACCTGGGTGGGAATTTCCAGATATGCTCAGAATTAGTCCAAAATGACAAAAAAATACACCAAACCCACATACATTGCCAACATCCTAGCTGACAGGTTCAGCACAAACTTCTCCACCCCTCCCCACCAAAAGGGCAAATATCTATCCCAGGAGAGTGCTGCCCCCCTGACATCTCAGATGCTCAGGTAAGAGCCGCCCTCTCCAAAGCAAAAAACACAGCATCAATGGGACCAGACGGTGTCCCGGGCTGCATCCTACATGAACTCCAAGAAGAGCTAAACCCAAACATAAAACTACTGTTCAATCTCAGCCTTACTACAGGATATGTACCCAAAGAGTGGCGTACAGCAACAGTGGTCCCTCTCCACAAAGGTGGTGCCTCAACGGATCCTGGAAACTATCGCCCCATAAGCCTGACTAGCTTGGTCTGCAAAGCTATGGAAAGGATCATCATGGACCTCATAAATAAAGATATTGGGGACCTACAGACACTGGTTCCTACCCAGTTCGGCTTTGTTAAGGGCAGATCCTGCCTCTTAAACCTTGTTGATTTCTTTGAAACAGTCACCAAGGCCATTGACGAGGGGAAGGTGGGCCACTCAGCCTACCTGGACCTCGCAAAAGCCTTCTATACATTACCCCACTCGGGCATTATAGATAAGCTCACCAGCTTAAATATAAACCCCTATGTCACTAGATGGGTTGCACACTATGTCAAGGACAGAACCCACATGGTTAGAATTGCTGGAGCCATGTCAGACTCCAAACCAGTTACAAGTGGCGTCCCACAAGGCTCAGTCCTGGGACCGCTCTTGTTCGGTATATATTTCTCAGAGGTACAGGCCAACACAGAAGGACTGTGGCTGACCAAGTTCGCAGATGACTGCAAACTGGGTGCCATAATCAACTCTCCAGCTAACACAAGCATCCTCCAAAAGGGCCTCATAGAAACAGACAACTGGTGCCAGAGCCATGGCCTCAGGCTAAACGCCAAAAAGTGCATAGTCATCCCCTTTGGCAAAAACAAAGTGCCCACAAATTACCACATAGGTGGTAATCCATTAAGTACAGAAGATGTAATTAGCGACCTGGGGACCCAAGTTGATAGCAATCTCTCATTTGACAACCACGTGGTCAAAGTGGTTACAAAAACATTTTATATAGCCCACCTAATCATGAAGGGATTCACATTTAGATCAGCAGAGGTCATCGTGCCTCTTTACTCATCCCTCATCAGGCCCATAATTGAGTACAATGCCCCTTTTGGGATGTACCTTACCAGACACCTGGAGCAACTGGAAAGACCCCAAAAGTACCTCACCAAGAGGATCAAAGGGCTCAAACAGATGCCATATGCTGCCCGGTTAAAGAAACTCCAGCTCTACTCAGTGGCATACCGCCTGCTCAGAGGCATTCTGTGCCTGACGTATAAAGCCATGTCCAACCCGGAATTAATGGACATGCTGCACCTCAGAAAATCCAAATCCCATCGAGCTACATGCTCAAGAGACTTGAACCTCAGCACTGAAATAAATAGGACTTGCTGGAGGGACAGATTCATAACCCAGAGGCTCCCTTCACTCTGGAATAAAATCCCAGTCCAGGTTAGGCAGAGTCCCTCAGTGACTCTCTTTAAGAGGAATCTTGATGAGTGGATGGGAGATTGTAGGTTTACCCCGGGTATCACTTCTGTGTCACTGTTAGACAGAGGCACAGTATACTAACCTCGAAAAAGGGCATAGCAAAATTAATTTAAAATGGGTGGCGAAAGCCAAATACACTCTTGGCTAGGCTTATAAATGCCCTAGGGCAGATAGCCTAGTATGAACCTATGAACCTATGAACTTAAGTCAGTTCCTGTTTTAAATTTGTGTTTTATATGATCCCTCTCCAACAATATTGGCAAACATTCAATTACACACTTATGGGAGGCTTTTAACCACCATTCTTGAAACTGCTGTTCTACTGCACAATCTAAATTAAATGGTGTACTGGGATTTTTAAAAAAGCGAAGGCCACTAGGAGTAATGTCCAAGTCTATGTAACGTTGTACGCCCAATATATTCAAATAAGTATTGGTCTCTTTCTCAAGCAGTTTCTCAAACTTCTCACAAATCTCCCTTTTATCAGAGGGCATCGCATTTAACATATGCCCCACTGAAATAAAGGGATCAGACTCTCTTTTGGCTCTTTCATTAACCACCAGTTCAAAATTTTGTTCAGTTTTCATAATGGGATGATAGTTCCCAGGGTCCTTTGTGGAGAGGGATGACTGTAGCAGTGTGCCATTTGGTAGGGACAAAGCCTGAGATGAGGTTGTGATTGAACAGGGCACACAGGTGAGGTGCCAGTTCACTCTATAGTTCATGTATACACAAATAACTAAAAAGAAAGAAAAAGCACTCAGTTCAATGTTTCCATGGGCAGTGGTTTACTTATTTTTCCATTATTTGCATTTTAAGTACTCCGTGTGGTGGTTTGGAGCAGTATTATTTCACAACTGACATTATATTCTGTTATGAATATTATTTTGGAATCTAGTTAACTGTTTTAAATGCATATAATTACTTGTTCTACGAAATGTCATTTTTTTTTGTTTTTATCCTATGATATCTAAGATATATAATACAATATGTTCTATTTCATCTCCCATATAATAATAGACCACTTTAATATCTGATTTATATCTTTTACAATACGTATCTAAATGGGGTCTATATCAGCATTTCGAAAGACGAAAATGCTGAATACCAGTTGGCCGACACGGAAATGTCGAACTACGACACTGCTGAACAGCCAAATCACCGATTTCTTCCTAATGGAAAGAAAGCAGTTGGCCGTTTCCTTAGATCTGACCTTTCCTTGACTTTTTTGGGGTCTCTGAGTTAGAATAATGAGTTAGGGGGGGTGGGGGCACAGCCCTCCACATTGGGGGTGTGGGGGTGAAGCCCCCCACTTAAGAATGTTTGTTTGTGTTTGGCGTTGGTGTTTGGCCAACCGATTTCTTTCCCTTGGAAAGAAATCGGTGATTTGGCCGTTCGGCAATGTCGTAGTTTGACATTTTCGTGTCAGCCAACTGGTATTCGGCATTTTCGTCTTTCGAAATTCAGATATAGACCCTCTAAATGATAGTTGATGAGATTTTTATATGCATAAAATATTGTTAAACAAACTATTTACAGTGGTAGTGGCTGAATAACTGTTGTTATAGAATGGGTGGTTGATTGAGGTTGTGAATGCTACTCAAATTGGGAGTTTGTAATGGGAGTTTGTAACTCCAGAAGGGGTATGGGTCAATTTAATTTTATCAAGTTCTATTATCTTTATTATACTCATTCCTTGGGCTTCATTAAACTCCATACAGGAATAGTGCTATTCCTGCACAGAGCGGATTGTGTCCATGTAAAACAGCAGCGCACCTTGCATATTCATGAAGGCATGCTGCTGTATTCTCTATACAGACATGATCCATGTACAAGTGCAGGGGGCATGTCTGAGCATTGCTTGCACAGTTAACACCCCCCCTGCACTCAGGAAGTTCCGTATAGCACTTTGAAAAGAAGAACAGTGTCCGCAGACACTGTCATCATACCCCAGAATTAACAGATATCTGCAGAATATCCAGATTTGTGTCCTGGCAAAGCGTTGCGGCTCAAAGTCATTAAATAATGACAACCATATGAGAGTAAGACCCCATATCCTCCAAGTAAGTCATGCTAATGCAAAACCTATTAGTCATCAACTTCCCAAGTTTGTAAGAGCAATATTTAAAATCTGTCCTCTTTGCCCCCCCATCGCGTAAGGCTTTGTCCACATTGTATGTTGTCAGAGGTGGAGAGGCATGACTGTTAGCTATGTGCACATCCCTAAACTAATAAAAATTAAACAACTAATTAATTATTTTTTTCCCCATCCCCACTAAAGTTTAAGTGTAGCTCATCAGGTGTGTGCGTCTCGCAGCTGTGTATAGCATAGCTTAAACATCCAAAGGAGCTAAATAGAAATATACAGCCAAAATAGTCAATGTAAAATAGTGTAGTGGTTAGAAATGGTTAGAAGTTTCACTTAGCATGCAGTTGTTCACAGTTTGAGCCCCAATGCAGTCTGTTTATTTTTAGTTGTGAAAACAGCACTAAAAGTATCTTTTGTCATAAATAGGTAGTGAATGATATATATTTGTTAGCCAGGGTAGTGTAGCACAATGTGAGGTGTCTGTGTAGTACAGATGTGAAACCCCCATATAAACACAAGTGTCCAATACAGTATAGCCACAAAAGAATATAATGTAATGAAAGCACATAGGGGCATGTTATGGAAGGGAAACATACATATAATAAGATGTCATTAAGAATGAATCAACCCCACAGTCCTGATAGTCCATAAAATGAAAGCTGAACAATGTTAAATTGTGCCACAGTAAGCATTGCTTAAATTTGTCTGCTTAGCAATAATTAGCATAGCTAAGCAGATTTGCACACTGGTAAGCAGTGCTTAGCATCTTCCCCTTTAAGCAATGCTTATCTTTGCTAAGTGGGTTTGCCTGTCACTTAGCTTAACTCAGCATATTCAAAAAACATCCAATCATGGCAAAGGGTGTGAATCAGCCCTATTTAAATCTCACAGGTGGGAATACAGCCCATAAACAGTCGTAGCTCATCACTGCAGGCACTATGGCTAGCATTTGCTGGGGCATTCAGGAGTCCAGCTGGGGTCATGGTTGGATTCCTAGTAAAAGACCCCAAAAGGTGACTACTGAAGGACCAGTACCAGGGCTCCCAATGCAAAGAGGAGGTCTGGGAACATCTCACATGCAATCTCACCAGTGCCACTGGCATCCCTTAGACTGGTGAGCAGGTCTAGCACCATTTTTCTGAGTTGAAGCATAGGAAGAGGGAGCTCTTGCACAAGTAGGTCCAAGATGCATGGGCAGGGAATGTCCCAGATGTGTGTAAGTATCAGTATCAATAAATGTTTTCCAAAGTCCAGCCTATGTATGTGATGGATAGGTATGCATAAATATTTCTCTAGCTCCTGTATAGCTGCAGATGACAGGACCCCCATGCCAGCAGGGTGCTAAGGCTGCATCATGAGGCTGGTGAGTAGAAATCTAGCTTGTGGCATTCAGGGCAAATAAATAGAAGGGACAAGGAGTAGAATGTCACCTGTCAGTATTTAAAAATGTGTATGGTTTGTACTGAATAAACAAGACATTAGCACAGTAATAGTGATGTACAGGGTATATATCAATAAAAGTATCAGTACCTGTCAATAAAAGTCAAATCCCCAGACAGTTTCTGTACAGCAACTATAGCTCTGAAAGCATTAATCAAGGCTCATCTAACAAAGACTGTGGAGTTGTAAAATAGAAGATTAACTATATGAAATGTTCCATGCACAAGGATCTGATACCTGAATAGTAATGGTGTGTTAACCAGTGTTTTCCAGACTGTGCTACGTCAAAGTATGAATACACAGTATAAGAACTATCTACCATGCATGAATGTCAGAATTACAAGGTCAGAGTGTACAACCAATTGAGAATTATGGAGAAAACAGTCAAACAAGGGACAGCAGTTTTTCAATAGCTCATTCTGATGAAACACAGACTTGTTGTATTTTTTTGCACAAACAAGAATGGTTTGAATCCCAGGAGTGGTAGTACGCTGTATGCATATTTCACAGAGGAATATAGGAAGATGTGTAGAAACAGTCAGTTAGTGTTAACAAAAACTTCCTCCAAAGGTCTGCCAGGTAAGAAAAGGTATATCTTAGCTATAAGAAGGCTGTACTTATACACTCTGTACAACACCCACTGTCCAGCCCCAAGGCTGCAAATGACAGCAAGATAAGTACATATACCAAGCAGTGTCCTGCAAGAAATGTTCCTCAAGTGTCACCTTGTCACAGCTAGTGGTCACTGCTGCCAACACCCAGGGTGACCGATAGAAATCAAGGCACGGTATGGCAGAGGCACACACACACACACACACACACACACACACACACACACACACACACACACACACACACACACACACACACACACACACACACACACACTGTGAGTGCACATATGTAACCCTGACTGTGACTATGAGTAGAAACAGTCAGGTAGTGTTAACAGAAATTTAGGTCTGCCATGTAAGAAAAGGTATAATTTAGCTGCAAAAAAAGCTGTACGTATAGAGTACAAACATACCACTAGTCAAAAAACAGATAGGGCTCACCACGGCTAATAAAAACTCTTTTATTCCTGCAGTGCAAGTAAGCGCTTTCGCGTTCTCTCAACGCTTCATCAGACTTCAAAACAGTTACATTTCAAAAAAACATTCTTAAATATGGACACCAATACAAAGCACCCAATCAGCATCATCATAGCATCATCACATGTTTAAATCACTTAAAAAATAAAGGCATACATCATAAAATATATCTCTATCATAATAAACATAATGTGCCTTGCTAAAACATAAAAACAAACATAACAACAAACATATATATATATATATAGATATAGATATATATATATATATATATATAGATATAGATATATAGATATATATAAACTATATCAATAAAAATAGCAGAATCAAGGAAATTTAAAAAATCAATGTTTATAAGGACGTGCTGCTAGAAAAGGTTTTAAACTAACCTTCTCATTAAGCCCTCGTCCTCTATATGCCTGTAATCTGATGATCCATCTATTCTCACATTCTTCCGTTTGATTTTTTATATTCCCTAATCTTTTCGTTCTTTTCATTAACTGTAGTACACTGAACTTAAAAGAGTGTGATATCCCTACACTTAATATGTGTCTAGCTAAGGCATTGTGATCATCCTCCTTGTTGATGGCATATACATGTTCCCTTACACGTTCCCTGAGACTTCTGTTCGTCTTACCTACATAAAAACACGAACATGCCTGGCAAACAGCCAGATAGACTAAATCTCTTGACTTACAATCAGCATAGAAGTCAAAATTAAAAGAATTTCCCATATCTGGGTGTATAAAGACATTATTTCCTGACATATATGTGCATTGATGACACCCTCTACAGGGAAATGTACCCTTCCTATTTGATATAGTCACTTCCTTGTCATTGTCCTCATAACAAAGTAACCTCTTCAAAGATTTCATGTTCCTATAACTGAACCTAGGTTTATTGCCTACTATTTCAGAAATAGTATCATCAGTAGTAAGGATACTCCAGTTCTTATTTATAATATCCTTTATCTTCATATTCTTATTGGAATAAGAAATTATAATCCTATTAATAGCTGTATGATGTCCTCTGTTAACTTCAGCGGTATCACAGCCTAGGTGTCTATATAAATATGGTTTGCCCTTGCCTCTCCTCATCGAGTCGGTATTACTATAGATGTTTTCTACTTCTTTCTCATTATAACCTCTTGCTAAGAGATTGCCGACTAGCATCCCCTGTTTACAATTAAAAACCTCATCTTCTGTAGTCAAACAAGAGACTCGCAGGGTCTGGCTCTCTACTATATTACCATAAATATGTTGTGGATGCATGCTACTACGATGTAGAATACCATTCCTCCAACAAGATTTCCTGTATATTTCTGAATGTACCACCCCATTTCTCTTTGATATCTGTACATCTAGGAAATCAATCACATCATTAGAGCATTTATGTTCAAAACTCAAGAAATTTGTCGTACCATTTATATATTCAATGAATTCAGTTAACCCATCCATAGTCCCATCCCATACAAAAAACACATTGTCCACAAAACGCCTGTAGAACTTGATGTTGTTAGCATAGTTCATGTTGGATGTGACATATGTATTCTCCCAGTATGCCAACACAAGGTTGGCATACGAGTTGGCACAAGGGGTGCCCATTGCAACCCCGTTTCTTTGTAGGTAATAGTTGTCATTATACATGAATACATTATTATTAAGTACCAAATCAAGTAGCATACTGATTTTAATAACCAGATCCCTGTGCACTCCTTTCTCGATAAGGTATAACCTTAGATATTCCATCCCTACATCATTAGGTATGGTAGTAAACAAAGATACCACATCTATTGTGACCAACAACTCATCATCAGTTGTATTGTGTGCAGAAAGATATGCACCATAATCCTCCAAAAACTGTTGTGTATCCTTAAGTATAGTTGTTGTGTCATTAACTATCGGTCTAAGATGTTTCTCAATATATATGGATGCCGGCTCCATAAGCCACCCCCCACCAGAAACAATGGGTCTCATTGGTGGGCAGAGCAAAGTTTTGTGGATCTTGGGGAGTCTTCTAAATGAAGGAACCAATGGTGAATCAACCAACAGATATTTATATAGTTCATCATCTATCACACCACATAATAATAAGTCATATAATTCTGCATGCACATTCTTAATTAATCTATCTAATGATAAATTATTTAGCATAGAATATGTGTTAACATCATTTAGCATGTTCTTCATAGTATTGGAGTACATAACGTAGTCTAAAACCACAATTGCACCCCCCCTTATCTGCCTGTCTAATCACAATATTATCATTGTCCTGTTGGTTAAAGTATAACTAGATAAATTAACCACTAAGTTTTGGTAGTTGGTTTCTGGATTTTCCTCTGAAAATCGTACCTGCCTTCCGATGTCTTCCATTTCCTGGTGTTTACCTGTGGCGACCATGACAATCTGTCCTGTTGTCGTATCGGTAAAGGGAACGAAACTGTGGAATTCAGTTTACGCTTATCACTGGAAGATGTATTCACTGCTGTTTTGTCGTTGGATGTACAAGGAATATCCTTGTGCAAAGGCTCCATCGCTGATGCAGTTGCTGCCAAATCCAAAACATCGGAAAGGCCCTCACCTCTATAACACTCCCCTCTATCTTCCGTTGAAACAATACTGATGGTCTTAGTGCGCACAGATGGTAACGTTGAGTTGTCTTTACTAAATCGTGGTTTATCGTTTATACCCTCAAGATCTGCTGACATTACTGATGTTTTACTGGACATTAAGAATTTTGTTAGAGGTGTGAGTTTAAGAATGCAGTTTGGTAACAATAATGCTATAAGTGGTAATGTGTTTAGGAAGCCCTCTACTTATATACCTCTATCTCATCCTCTGCTTGAGGCATTTGATAGGGCATGTGAACGTGACATATTTGAACTGTATCAGTCTCGTACTAGATCTGAGTTTTATAACTTGTCCTTTGATGAATTTACATCTATTAAAGGGCTACAGGACAATGATAATATTGTGATTAGACAGGCAGATAAGGGGGGTGCAATTGTGGTTTTAGACTACGTTATGTACTCCAATACTATGAAGAACATGCTAAATGATGTTAACACATATTCTATGCTCAATAATTTATCATTAGATAGATTAATTAAGAATGTGCATGCAGAATTATATGACTTATTATTATGTGGTGTGATAGATGATGAACTATATAAATATTTGTTGGTTGATTCACCATTGGTTCCTTCATTTAGAGGACACCCCAAGATCCACAAAACTTTGGTCTGCCCACCAATGAGACCCGTTGTTTCTGGTGGGGGGTGGCTTATGGAGCCGGCATCCATATATATTGAGAAACATCTTAGACCGATAGTTAATGACACAACAACTATACTTAAGGATACACAACAGTTTTTGGAGGATTATGGTGCATATCTTTCTGCACACAATACAACTGATGATGAGTTGTTGGTCACAATAGATGTGGTATCTTTGTTTACTACCATACCTAATGATGTAGGGATGGAATATCTAAGGTTATACCTTATCGAGAAAGGAGTGCACAGGGATCTGGTTATTAAAATCAGTATGCTACTTGATTTGGTACTTAATAATAATGTATTCATGTATAATGACAACTATTACCTACAAAGAAAAGGGGTTGCAATGGGCTCCCCTTGTGCCAACTCGTATGCCAACCTTGTGTTGGCATACTGGGAGAATACATATGTCACATCCAACATGAACTATGCTAACAACATCAAGTTCTACAGGCGTTTTATGGACGATGTGTTTTTTGTATGGGATGGGACCATGGATGGGTTAACTGAATTCATTGAATATATAAATGGTACGACAAATTTCTTGAGTTTTGAACATAAATGCTCTAATGATGTGATTGATTTCCTAGATGTACAGATATCAAAGAGAAATGGGGTGGTACATTCAGAAATATACAGGAAATCTTGTTGGAGGAATGGTATTCTACATCGTAGTAGCATGCATCCACAACATATTTATGGTAATATAGTAGAGAGCCAGACCCTCCGAGTCTCTCGTTTGACTACAGAAGATGAGGTTTTTAATTGTAAACAAGGGATGCTAGTCGGCAATCTCTTAGCAAGAGGTTATAATGAGAAAGAAGTAGAAAACATCTATAGTAATACCGACTCGATGAGGAGAGGCAAGGGCAAACCATATTTATATAGACACCTAGGCTGTGATAATGCTGAAATTAACAGAGGACATCATACAGCTATTAATAGGATTATAATTCCTTATTCCAATAAGAATATGAAGATAAAGGATATTATAAATAAGAACTGGAGTATCCTTACTACTGATGATACTATTTCTGAAATAGTAGGCAATAAACCTAGGTTCAGTTATAGGAATATGAAATCTCTGAAGAGGTTACTTTGTTATGAGGACAATGACAAGGGAGTGACTATATCAAATAGGAAGGGTACATTTCCCTGTAGAGGGTGTCATCAATGCACATATATGTCAGGAAATAATGTCTTTATACACCCAGATACGGGCAATTCTTTTAATTTTGACTTCTATGCTGATTGCAAGTCAAGAGATTTAGTCTGTCTGGCTGTTTGCCAGGCATGTTCGTGTTTTTATGTAGGTAAGACGAACAGAAGTCTAAGGGAACGTGTGAGGGAACATGTATATGCCATCAACAAGGAGGATGATCACAATGCCTTAGCTAGACACATATTAAGTGTAGGGACATCACACTCTTTTAAGTTCAGTGTACTACAGTTAATGAAAAGAACGAAAAGATTAGGGAATATAAAAAATCAAACGGAAGAATGTGAGAATAGATGGATCATCAGATTACAGGCATATAGATGACGAGGGCTTAATGAGAAGGTTAATTTAAGACCTTTTCTAGCAGCACGTCCTTATAAACATTGATTTTTTTGAATTTCCTTGATTCTGCTATTTTTATTGATATAGTTTATATATATATATATATATATATATATATATATATATATATATGTTTGTTGAAATGTTATGTTTGTTTTTATGTTTTAGGAAGGCACATTATGTTTATTATGATAGAGATATATTATATGATGTATGCCTTTATTTTTAAGTGATTTAAACATGTGCTGATGCTATGATGATGCTGATCGGGTGCTTTGTATTGGTGTCCATATTTAAGAATGTTTTTTTGAAATGTAACTGTTTTGAAGTCTGATGAAGCGTTGAGAGAACGCGAAAGCGCTTACTTGCACTGCAGGAATAAAAGAGTTTTTATTAGCCGTGGTGAGCCCTATCTGTTTTTTGACTTTTGATATTGGATCTGAGAGGGCTCCTTATCCAGGACTGTTTGTTGTGTTTTCTCTTACAAACATACCACTGCCCAACCCAAGGCCATAGGTTGATGTAAAGTGAAGTAATACCTGGAGAGTAATGATTAGAGCAATGATAATTAAAGTTGTGAGCAATTGAAGCCTCTACAGTTGTTAATTGACATCTCTCTCTCTCTTCCACCCTATCTACACCAATAATCTAAACACATAAATCAACGGGTATGTTTTTCACCAAACCTACTATTGGGATATGTGTCTTATTGTTCTACAAATATTTAAATGTTTGACAATTAATGTTCCCTGTTCAAATACGATCATTGGTGACCTGTTGCTATAAATGTAACCTGCATGCTGTTATAATGCCCACTGTGGTTCCATATATGCATGTGTTGTTTGCTATGCAACTGTTACAAATCTGTTTTTTGGGTTAATGGGAACGCCCATGCATGCTGTTATAACTAATCCTGGAATGTGTTTTTCATGGCTAACCAACATATGTTATAAAACCACAACACCATAGCACATCTAGGAAGGACAATCCTAGTGGATCCGCCTGTCCCACCTCAACTGGCCATTGCACCTGGCACCAGCACATCTGGGATCCAACCCAGGACTTCCTTGTCTGCTGGTCCTGCACCACATTCAGGTGGAACCACCTCAGGGGATGGGGCCTGTCCCGGGAGTGGGCGCAGACAGGACACAGTCACCCGAAGTCAGGTTTGGGGATTGGTGTGTAACGAGCTTCGAAAAGAGTTCAGAGATCAGCTACACCAGCTTGAGGATCATTTGACACAGCTTGAGGGTAATCTGTTGCACAACCTGATTCACCATACCCACATCATTCAGCCTTCTCACTCTCTCATTCTCTTCATTCAGCCCATCAAAGTACTGTTTCCACCTGCTCGACACACTCTCCTCACTACTGAGTTCACTTCCACCATTATCCTTTCTCAGCCTTATTTGCAGCACATCCTTCCTAGCTACATGCCTTTGACAAGCCAATTGGTACAGGTCCTATTCTCCATCCTTGGTGTCCAACCTTACATACAACCTTTCAGATGCCCCATACTCAGCCTTTGCCACCACTCTCTTTGCCATGCACCCCATCTCCCTATACACCTGTCTGCTTTCTTCATCTGTCTGACAATCCCACTTCTCCTTGGCCAACCTCTTTCTCTGTATACTCCCCTGTACATCCTCATGCCAACACCAGGTCTCCTTGTCCTCCTTCCTTTGTGCAGATGTCACACCAAGCCCCATTCTACTCATTTACCTTATTACCTCAGATGTAGTTGCCCAGATATTTGCTAACTCTTCACTGCCACCCACTTCCTGCCTTAACTCTTCCCTAAATGTGGCCTCACAATCGCCCTTTCTCAATATCCACCATTTGATCCATGGTGCTGCCTCACACTCCTTTCCCTCTTCTTGATTACTGTCACCCCACAGAGCAACCTTCCATGCTGCCTAACTACACTTTCCCCTGTCACCACTTTACAGTTACCAATCCCCTTCAAACAGGCCCACATGGATAGGAGATATTCCACCTGTGTGCATCTTCCTCCACTCTTGTATGTCACCCTATGCCCTTCGGTCATGTAAAACTATGTATTCACCACACCCATGTCCAACCTCTTCTGCAAATTCTACCACCATCTCACCTTCTGCATTCCTTTGCTTAACACCATAAATACACATCACTTCTGCATCCCCTCTGTCCCCTTCACCAACATGCCCATTGAAATCTGCTCCAATCACCACTCACTCACCCTTGAGTACATGCATCACCACTTTATCCAACCACACCAAAGTACATCTGTCTCATCCATCACACGCAATTGGAGGAGCATATGCACTAACAACTGTCAACACTACACCATCAATTCCCAGCCTCCTGAACATCACTCTACCGAGCACTAATCACTTCCACAAGCACTCTTGGTATAATGTTCCTTCAGGTTAGCCCTTATACCATTTCCCCTCCCATACACAACATGATAGAACTATTTGTACCCAATTCCGATACACAGCTGTATACCACTTCCATCTGGTCTTTGTCACACACAATATAGCCACATTTCCTCTGTCCAGCATATCAGCTAGCTCTGTCCCCATACTAGTCATACGCATGACATTAACAGTTCCTGCCCTCACTATCACATGGTTTACCTACATAAGGTCTAATGCAATAATGTCTAATGTTCATTTGATCAAAAAATAGCATCTAAACTCAAAACATTGAAAGATCAAAATGTCTAAAATCATTTCACTGAAAAAACAATTAGATCATCTCTACTATTTTGCAGGGAGCTATGCCCCCCTGCACCCCTCACAAACCCCTTACTTAAATATGCCAACTCCAAGATCGCACTACAGTGCAGAAATGGGCAAATTCAACATTTTCAACATTTTGAGTTTAGACTAATTTTATTTCAACTTTTTAATTAAATAATAGAGTGATTGTTAGAAAAATATGTATTAATGTATATGTTTAGCGCTTATTAAGAAATAAGTAAGATATAATGCATTTTATTCTATTAATGTTATGACAAGAAAAATGAATTCATATGAAACTGCAAGAAGCTTTTGGAAACTGCAGTGTGCCTTTTTGCAAGTTGGCCTCTGACCCCAGCAGCTGCTAGCTCAGCACGAATTAATGTTTATGCTTCTCACAAGTGATTATCTCCTGGGTCAGGAAATTAAATGTGTGAAATAATGCGAATCTTCTGCTCTTTTCCACCTGAGCAATCGACCTTGTATATGTTACTAGATAACGCACCGGTTGCAAGGAGGAAGTGATAACATGAAACAAGGAAAATGTATTGAGAACTGTATCTACTATTATGTTCGAATTAATTTAGAACCTTGAGTGGAAACTTTTGTAAAAGGGTATTGTAACTAACCAGGTGGCTAGCAAGGCCATGTTGTTTACTAGAAAAGATTTTAAGGAAAATGTAGTATCAGCATTTTAGATGAATAGAATATTGTAAGCTAAAGTGATGTAAAACCCCTTGTGACTGACTACGTCAGCCTGGTGGGTTAATACTAGTAAGAAATACTATAAAAGTTGTGTTCTTCCTGTTTCATTCAGACAAAATTCTGTACTTGTACGTTTTTTGCCTCCTGGTGTACACTAGTAAAGAACCTGAACCTCCTGTGTATTGATCTTTTTATTACAGTATTTTTTCATTTAACAGATTGGTCCTTTGCGTACCGGAATCCCTCAGAAGCTGTGGATCAGAGCGTAGCGGTGGTCAAAGTCTGCATGCAGGAGAAGATACCGACATGGTTCTTCTTGAGTGAAAAGACCTCCGACTGAATTGTCGTTTAAAAAGGCTGGCCACTTTCTGATCTGTGGCTGAAGAGTGGATCTCCACTGCGAACCATGACTGCTCAATACCAGAGGCTCAGGTAGGGAGACTTTTTGCCTTTTTTCTGTTTTAGATCAGGGACTACATTACAGTAAATATTGTTTTTTTTGTCAGATTTGTCATACAGATCAGGGACAAGAAAAATTATTGTTTATTTGGTCATAGATCAGGGTAACAGAATAAGGTAGGCAGTTATTCTAGATAAACTGTGAAAGGAACTGAAGTTGTGGTACCACGTGGTTAAAGGGTTACGTAACATTTATTAACATGGGAAATCAGTGCACTAAAGCATCGCGAGACCTGACCCTAACCGAAGACGCAAAATATATGCAACTACAACGTGCAGATAATGTTAGATATTATGCAAAATGGGTTAACAAATATGAATTTGATGGGAAATTAGACAAATCTTCGCTTGCTAAACTTCTTAAACAGCTTAAAAGTGATACAAAATGCCAGGCAAAGAAACAATGGCAATTAGGCATTCCTCAGGCACACAGGTGGATTGAGGAAGCAAACCGTAGGGAACAAAAGAGTAATAATTCAAAGGCATTGTTTTTAGACAAAGAAGATAATAATATAGTAGTAGCAATGGCTCCTCCTCCCCCCCACTCCCTTTTTCAGGATATGAAGCGGGTGGACAAGCTGGTCTACCTCCGCTTTATCCTGATGTCTCAGTGAAACCAAAATTGTTTGTTAGAGATCCCATTGAAACTAGGTCCCGAACACGTAAAACACAGGGGGACATAGAATCATATCAAATGGAGAGAAATTTACAAGCTGAGAGTGAGGAAGAAATATGTCCACTTATAGAGGTACCAAATCCTCAGGCAGGACAGGTTGGACAGGACCCAACCCTCTTGGTATATAGGCCGTGGACACCGGAGGATATCCGGAAGGCTACTGAGGGAATTCCCCATCCAAAAGTTAATTTTACAAAATTCCTAGAAGATTTACAAGGCATGAGGTTAAGTTACCACTTAAATGGGGAAGAAGTAGAAAAAGTAGTTAGACAAATTGTAGGTCCAGACTGGCACATGATTTGTGGCACCTGGAATCCTCGTAATGCAGAATTTAAGCCACTCCCAAATAGTGATGCAGAACTTGACAATAGAGTAAAAGGCCTTACAGACCGAATCTCTGAGAAATGGAAACCTAGAGCAGACTGGACTTGTATTAATCAATGCATACAGCAAGAAAATGAAACAGTAGATGGGTACTATGCCAGATTATTAGAGTGCTTTAACAATCATAGTGGCATGACAGTTTCTGAAAATCAAACAAATGATTCCCCATATGAACAACAATTGAAAAATGCATTTTTAAAAGGTTGCATTGCACCTATTAGTAGCTTCATTACGAAGCATATGATAGATCATCGAACAAGTAGGTTACAAGCCTTACTTGAATATGCTAGATATACTGAAAGACATTTTAATAGCAAAAAGAAAAAGAAAAAGAAAGCGCAAGTCTTCACTGCTGAAGACGGAGCTGAAGTTTATGTATTACAGTCTGGTAAAAAGGGTAAGAAAAATGCACAGGGAAATAAACAGTCTGACAAGCGGTCAGAGGACTTTGAAGAAAGGAAAAAGAGAGGTGAATGCTTTAAGTGCAGGAAGAAAGGACATCTAGCTAGGGATTGCAAACAAAATAAGAAGGTAACCACAGAGGATAAGGGAGATGAGGACTGACTATATGATGGTGAAGATACACCATATGGGAGTCAGAAATCATCGGGAAAAGACAATAAAGAAAGAACAAATGTAAATGTGATAAAAGGAGTAGAGGAAGTGCAAGTAGACATGGAGGATGAAGAAAATGAGGTTTTAGATTTAGCATTATTGAGCCTAGAGCTCTACCTAGCAGACATAAAACCGGAAGTTACACTTCTGGTGGAGGGGAAGGATGTTAAATTCCTGAGTGATTCAGGAGTGTCATGGACTCTGATACACCCCTCCAAGAACATTCAAAATCACCTGATTATATATTAGTGAAAGCTGCAAATAGACAGCTATACCGGGAACCACTTTCCCATGATATAGCAATAACTGACCCTGTTTCAGGGATGACTCAAAGGATTAAAATTGTTATTTCTGCAAAATGTCCAGGGAACCTATTAGTTAGGGACCTTATGTAGATATTTGGCATAGCAGTAGTTCCGACTATGCAGGGTATGGAAGCACAGCGACAAATGGATACTTTTGTGGTGCGACCGGAGGGTGAAACTTTTTACTGGTACAGCCAGGACTTAGTTACGACTGGTCCAGGGGCAGTGACCGAGGAACTGATGAACGTAGCCATCAGTAAATCTCCCTCCCTTGACACTGACAGACAGCATTTGTTGCATTGCACTCTGTATTACTGTAGCACACCAGGACCTGATAAGGAATATGAGCAAGAATTGTTCAAAATCGTGCAAACAGATTAGTGTTACGTAATCTGTACTGGGATACTGAGGGAAACAGTGTTGTTAGCTGTTCATTACCTCAAGAATTCCTTGCACTATACAAATCTTACTAAACAAATCTGAGTATATACTAAGAGACACAGAACATTTTGTAAAAGATCTGTATGAATATGTTAATAAAGAAGAATTACCTATACAGTACCTGTTGGTTACACTTGATGTCATGTCACTTTTTACAGTGATACCCAATGACTTAGGCATCGATAGTATTACTAGACAATTGAATCAAGATATGAATTTTATGAAGTCAAAAGTAGAATTGATTAAGGCATTGTTAAAGCTGGTATTAGAGAACAATGCCTTCTTATTCAGAGATAAGATATATTGGCAATGCAATGGAGTGGCAATGGGAACATAATGCGCCAACAGCTATACAAATGCTGTGATGTCAGAATGGGAAATGGAATGGCTGATAAAAGGGCCATTTAAATGTAACATCATATTTTATCGCAGGTTTGTAGATGACCTGTTCCTTTTGTGGAATGGGCCGGTTAAATTGTTGATGGAATTTGTAGAGTTCATTAATAACACAACACAATTTCTTAAATTTACTGCAAATTGGTTATATATTGAAGTCAATTTCTTGGATTTCACCATATGCAGGGTAACCAACAATGAATTGCATACAAAGTTGTATAGGAAAGACTGTCACGTGAATAGCTTGCTAAGTGGGGATACTATGCACCCAAAGTACATCTTTAGAAATGTAATATAAAATCAAGCCTATAAAGCCTCTAGGCTTAATGCCAGTAAGGAAGATTTTGAGAGACAACTAGAGATAGTTGAAATAGAACTTATGGAGAGAGGTTATAATAAACAGCTCATACAACGTAACTTGGCAGATGTAGCCAAGTTAAGAAAAACTAGAGCTAGACCTTATTTCTCACAAAGGACTATGGATACTTTAATCCCTGAGGAGAATAGGCAGTCCACTTCCAATAGGTTAAGGATGTGTTTGAGCTATTCTAGAAATATTAAACTCTACACAGACATCTTTAATAAGCACTGGAACATTCTAATGACAGACAGACACGTGAGCAAGCATTTGGATTCACAACCCCAATTTACTTTTAAAAATAAAGAAATGTTTGAGAAGAAGGCTTTGCACAACCAAGGACCATTGGGGGGATGAGACAATGCAGAAATTGCCAATTTTGTAAGCTTATTTCTAAAGATGAAGAATTTATACATCCTGACACAGGTGAAAAATTTACGCTTCGGACCAGTGCTACCTGTGAAAGTATGCATGTTGTTTATTTAGCTGTATGCCAAATATGCCAGAAGTACTATGTAGGGAAGACTGATAGACAGCTTAGGTTTAGGATTAGAGAACATTTATACCACATGAAAAAGAGAAGCTTACATAATGCATTAGCCAAACATGTTATTAAAATGAATGAGCAACATTTGTTCAAGTTTATGGTATTGGGGAGATGTATGATAAATGCGAGGGGGGGAGATATTAAAACTAGAATGGAAGGGTTAGAGGCTGAATGGATTGTAAGGTTAAGGGCAGATACAGGTCATGGTCTGAATAACCATGTTCCTTTGAGACCCATCATGAAAATTCGACCTTTACATAGATAGGTAATTTTTATATTCATTCATCATATATATGTTCACATATTTTTATGTGTTTCTATTATGCTTTTTATACATTTATAAAATGTATATTTGCTCTTCATTTAGATAGGAATTGTATATACATATGCATTCAAAATACTATATATATATATATATATATATGTATATATATATATATATATATATATATATATATATATGTATATATATATGTATATATAGATATATATATATATATATATATATTTATATATATTCTTATGTGTTCGTATTATGTTTATATCACTTTTATTGAAGTGCTCTTAATTTTGAATGATAGGTCAGGTGACAATTAAGAATATAAATATGGTGTCTTTTTACTTTTTATTTATGCCTGAAGTAGCAGTCAGTGAAAGCACTTGTGCTTGTATCTGGTACAATCTAACTTCTTGGAGAACTGGAGCCTTGCCTCTGCCTGTTTGCCTATTTAATCAGTTTGTTTCTTTCTTCTTGCGGAGGCACCTGGATATCATTGGTTTGTTTTACATTTATAAAAATATATTAATGTTTTAAACATGTTTTGTTATCTTGAATGTCAAGATCTGTGATCCATTAAAAACATTTTATATTGATAAATTCATTAATTCCAGTTTTTTTATCTGCCAATAATCTGATTTGCCACCTGGCTTCCTTACATTCTAAGAGCACATTATAATCACTTTCAAATTCATTTAAATTAACAAATTTAACAAAAAAAAAAATAATGTCCTAAAATCTTTGTGTGCAATTGCATGATTAGCTAACAAATTACTCAGATCTTTATTTTTAATTGCTGTTACATGTTCATAAATCCTTTTAGATATTTTTTTGCAGTCTTTCCTATATAATGGGTGGTGCAGTGGTGCAGCAGTTAACATTGTCACCTCACAGCAAGAGGTTCACCGGTTCGATTCTCGGCTGGGGTGCCTTCTGTGTCGAGTTTGCATGTTCTCCCTGTGTTCGCGTGGGTTTCCTCCGGGTACTCCGGTTTCCTCCCACATTCCAAAGACATGCATCTGGAGCATTTCTCCCCGGGCCTCTGCTGAAAACAGGCTCTGTGGAACCTAGTCGGACTTTCCCGGTCAACAAATGATAAATAAAAAATAAAAATAAAATAATAACTGTAGCACATCTCACACATTACTAAGTATAGAATGCCTTTAGAATTATAATCAAATCTGCCTTTTGCCCAAAAGTGTTTGTTAATCCCTTTTATAAACACATTGGCAAATTACTAATGTACCTACAATATTTACAATTATACTTATAAGTACCTAATACTGATCTATATTCTTCATTATTCTGTCCAGACTTTTCCTAAATAGCCTTAATATTATTATTCCTTTTATATGTAAACAAAGGTCTTTCCCATCTTACCTTTGTCAGCTCTGTATTTCCATGAATAATTTTCCTGTTTTCTAAGAATACTTTTTTATAACATGCATATCTAAAGAAACTGATAAAGAGAAAGCTTTACCATAGAAATTCTGATCTACTGATTTTGTAAAAAATGCCATATTATTAAACCATAGAGTCTATTCTAAACCATAACATCTTTCAAGAAATAAATTCTACATGTAATTCACATCTAGTAAAAATGTCCTATCATCACTGGTGATCCTATTTAATTTAATAAACTGCTTTTTAACCACATTTGTTTTCATATGGGCTGGGTGCTGACATCTCAATAATTATTTACAAAAGTGTCCTTCCTAAATGCTTGGTTTGGAATTTCCCATTCATTTTATCTAATGCAACAGTCAAATCCTAAAAAAAAAAAAAAAAAAAAAAAGATTAAATTTGTCTACAGTTCCACTCCAATAAAAATTAGATAATCTATAAAACATGTACAGAAATGTACTCCATCAAAAATAGGTGGCCTTAAGCTATTCTTGCTCCCACCAAGCCATCACTAAATGTGCAAATACTGGTGCTGTTCTACCACCCATTGCAACTCCTTTTTTTTGTCTGAAAAATATATTGTGAAACATGAAAACAAAATTCTGAGACTCTAAGAAGAAACAAATTGTATTAATGAACATATTGTCAATTTTTGTTAATTTTTGTCAGATAATGACTGACAGAAACAATTCCTTGTTCCTGATGAATATTAGTATACAATGAAATAACATCCAATATTACTAAAAAAAAAAAACTTTACCCAAATGAACAAATTTATGCAATGATTCTAATAAATGCCAAGAATCTCTCAAATAAAATTCTGACTCTTGGAAAATAAGATTTAAAACTTAACCCAAATAAATAGAAATTAATTCAGTTTTGTAAAAATCAACTGCTACTACTAGTCAAAAAGGTGGCTTAAACTTATCTTTGTGGATTTTAGGAATTCCAAAACATCTAGCCACCTTAAGAAAATCAGCTTTCAAAAACTTGTAAAGTTCAAAATCAATATAACCCTGATTTAATATGTCAAGTAGCAATTTAGCAATATCAAATAAACCTTTATCAATCACTGTTGTTGCAACCTCTTCATAACAGTTATCATCACTTAACAAATCTAATACTGCTACCATGTAGTCATCTGTTTTTATGAATGACAACTCCGTTACCTTTATCAGCTTTCAAAACACAGATGTTATCATTCTTAGATAAATTACTTAAAGCTAATCTTTCTCTTTGTGATAAATTATGAAATCTGAGCTTAGACTTTACATCTAATATTTGATAAAACTCCTTTTTTACAAACGTCATGAAAAACCTGTAAAGTATTGTGTAAAACAGGATTAGAAGGCTTTTGTTTTCTTTATAATTGTGGAATATCATGCAAGCTGTAATGTACGTTTAATTTCCATACATATAATTTCAAATCCACTATCACTACAGTAACATTTGTTTTATATGAAAGAATGAAAGAGAAACCCTTTGTTAAAACTGAAATATGATCATTATTCAAAATAAAGCCACTTAAAATTATAGTGTTATGGAAGCTCAATATCTTTTCTTCCTTTTCCTCTCCCCCTTCCTCTGTGATTCCCTTTCTGATTTTTATGTAGAGTCCATTCACTTATTGGCCTGTTCAAACAGAAAGGGGCTGGGGATAAAATATGTGATTGTTCTTCATCCCTGGTGACCACAGAGCATAAGTTAACACCAAACTTTTATATGAACTAGACTTATTGTTTTCCATTAAACCAATATCGTTATCAGTCAATTTTGTAGAACCAGATTTTATCACTTGTTTTTTAACAAACTCCTGTTGATTTCTCGCATTTAACTTTAAAGGGTAAGCTGTGTCTAACCTGTACACTTCTGAATCTCTCAGAACTTTCCTTTCTTTCCTGTTGGCAATAGTTGATGCATGCCTACTAAGCTTGGCAGCAATGCCCTTATAACGTGTACTGCAAGCATCAAAAAATACATTCCGTCTAATGTTTTCAACCAAATCCCAATTTTAAGTCTCCAAATCCTGAATTTTTATACGATAATCAACTAATAGTCTCATAACAGCCACACTAATGTTGTTAAACAATTTCACTAAATCACCACTAAATTTTTCAGCTTTGCAAACTCCATTCAGAAACTAATAAAGCCTTATTTCAAACAGAACTTGTTTTATCTTATTACATTGTTGTAAATAAAACACTTCATATGTAGCATTTTTAACTCAATCATCTTCATTTCCAAAGCAAAATTATCTTTCTGCAATAAGCATATAAACTGTCACTATTGCCTTGATTCTTATGAAAAATGCTAATGTCACTTTTGCTCCTGAACTGGCAGAAAGGATTCACTTCCATTCTAATCCACTATTCTATGGATGTTTTCAAATCTGGAAAGAACTGAACTAATGTCCATTCATTGCTTAAATCCAGCAGTGATGAACTGAGCTGTTGACTGCTATTTATGAGCATACTGCTCTTAGAAATGTTCCTCTTTGGACTAGTACCACTTCTAATGTTTACATTACTGGCTGATCTTATTTAACTAAGTTGGCCACATGCTTCTGTAATTATTAAACCTAACTTCTACTTTAAGTTAATGAACTGTGTAGGGGCTGAATGAGTAGATAGATCCAAATTAAAATTGTTGCCATTCAAATGCTCCTTGGCCATAGCTTTTAATCAGCACTAACCAACACAAAACAACTAAACCAACACATACTTGTGGTGTAGAATGGTAAAACTACAACTAAAAACACAAGAATCACATTCTCTTAGTAAAAAAGCACACTAATTGGTGATTAGTGGCAGATAAAAAATGAACTTAATGAATTTATCAGTATGAAATGTTTCAATGGCTCAGAGATTTTATTCAAGATAGCAAAATGTATTTAACAGATTAATATATATATTTTAGATTTTTAGTACTGTTTTTGTATGTAAACTAAGTTTTTTAAGGATTTAATTGTTAAGAGCTGTAGGGTCTTTCAGATTTAATGGTATTTGTAGTTTTGATTGGTTGTCTGAAGTCATGTGGTGATACTATTTGTATTTAAGCTGTGATGTTGAATGTTATTAATTTATTCTGAAGAAGTTCTAGTGATTAAAAGAGCAAAATTGCTAATTTTGGCTTATTTTCCTTTACATGCTTTTTTACTAAGAGAACGTCATTTTGTGTTTTTGCAATCAGAAGCATACATATGTTTAAATAATAAAATGTTGCCTACGTTTTCATTAATGACTAGAATAAGGATGGGTTTGCCATTGTCTGCAATCCTATTTGTTTAGTAATTAATCCTCAGTTACAGGATATTTGTCAACCTACCTAAATGCTAAATAGTGTCCTTTATTGGCATTTACAGATGATTCAATGTTTATAACATCTGATTTTAATAGTCATATGGAGTGTGTGACACATATTATAAACAAAGTTTAAGATATAATTAGTTACGTTAGTATAATAAAGCTGAAAATGTTAAGTTATAATGTTTAAATTAAAGTTATATAATATTCAAATATCCATATTCTATCAGAGTTTAATTTTCTTAGAATTTATATTTTAAAAGACTAAACTCAATTAGCTAATAAATATTACACACATTACTGGTTAAAATTCATAATTTATTAAAGAAGATTCAAAATAATTCTTCTTTACTATTGTGGAGGATAAATAATTTTAAGATATATGTGCGACCCTTGATTTTATTTCCTCTACAAAATGTTTTGATGCCATTGATAAATGTATGGAACTCCAAGGTAAAGAAAACAGTTTATAATTTTTTATTGACACCCTGAATCACACGGACAGTAGTAACAGCTCCAAGAATTCAAGGAGGCCTAGAAATGCATAATATCTATAAATGTTTTTTAGTACATTCACCAATATAGTAAACATAAAATATTCAGATTAAGGAGTGTATAAAATAATTAAAAGTAAACTTGTTAAAACTAATTGTCCTATTCCAGATTATTAAAATTAGGATCTACAGATTCTATTATGATAGAAGTTTTTAAGTGCATATTTCACAATTATTTAATCTGTTTATTTTCAAATATCTTTCAAAAATCATCATTGTTTATATTTCTCTATGATAAAATGTTAAGCACCTGATTTATATAAACTGTCAAAGGGGATATAAAACATATTAATTTGTCAAATTTCTTGATTCAAAGATAGTGAAATTTTCAAGTATTTGAATCAGTTCTTATTGTCTCAAACAAGTATCAATTTAACAACAAGAAATCAATAATATTAGCATGTAAAGTTCAATGAATGGTAAGTCCAAATACCATTCTTCAAGAAAAAATAAAGTGAAGAATGTTTCTCTCTAAATCTTGGAGTAATCTCAAGTGGATAGCAAATGGTGGAGGTGTGATGGGCAAGAAAGAGGTGGCTGGGAACATATATTTTGGGAGTGTAATGAGCTGGCAGACTTTTGGGATTCCCTGTGGGCTGCTCTGTCAGAGATGTTGGGTGGGCAGACTGGATTGAATGGGGAGATTATTTGTTTAAGTTATGATACTGAATCAGAATTGCCTAGACATAGTAAAGCCTTGCTGTGTCTAATTATGGTGGCTGCCAAAAAAGCAATTATTATAGGTTCATAGGTGTGTACTCAGCTAATGGCCCTGGAGCCTTTACACACCTAGCCCATAGTAGTGCCCTGGCATTGAGCCACTCGACGTTAGTTCCCAGAGCCTCTATCAAGTAGAGCTACTGGAGTGATCCCCGGGGTGAACTTTCAATTTCTCATCCACTCATCAAGGTTTCTCTTGAAGAGGGCAAGTGAGGTGTTCTGACATGTATGGGAAGTCTATTTCAGGGAATGGGCAGTCTCTCTGTTATGAACCTATTCCTCCAGCATGATCTATTGATTGTGGTAATGAAGGTGAAGCTTCTGGAGTGTGTGGTGTGGAGGGAATGGGATTTCTTTAGATGTAGCATTTTTAACAGAACTGGGTCAGACATGGCTTTGTAAGTCAAGCAGAGTTTGCCTCTTAGTAGATGATATGAGACAGAGAATAGCTGGAGTTTTTTGAGTCTGTCTGTATATGACATGTGTTTAAGGCCTAGGATCCTCTTCTTCAGGTACTTTTGTGGCCTTTCCTGCTGTTGCATGTGTCTAGTAAGGTACAATCCAAATGGAGCATTATACTCGATGATTGGCCTAATCAGGGAAGAATAGAAAGAGATGATGACCTCTTTCTTCCTGGATGCAAAACCCTTGGAAATGAGATGTGCCACATAGAAGGCCTTTCTGACCACAGTGGCAATGTGGTGGTCGAAGGAGAGGTTGCTGTTAATCTGTGTCCCCAGATCTCTTATAATGCCTTCAGTGTTCAGTAGGCTCCCGTCAATATGGTAATTAGTGGAAACTGAGTTTTTCCCAAAGGGAATGATGATGCATTTTTTTAGCATTAAGCTTAAGGCCATGGTTTCAACATCAGTCATTGGTCTCAGTGATGCCTTTCTGTAGGATGTCTACATCACCTGGGGAGTTAATAATGGCTCCCAGCTTGCAGTCATCTGTGAACTTGGTCAGCCAGAGTCCCTCCATGTTGGCCTGGACTTTTGAGAAGTAGATGCCAAACAGGAGAGAACCCTGGACCAATCCATGTGGGACTCCACTCATGACCTGTTGGCAGTCTGACTTGGAGTCTGCTACTTTCACACTGTGGGGTCTATCTGTGAGCCAATTTGTGACACAGCTAGTTATTTAGGGGTTGATGCCTAGTTTGTTGAGTGTATCAATAATTCCTGACTGGGGAATGGTATCAAAGGCCTTGGAAAGATTAATGTAGGCTGCATGAACTGCCTTTCCCTCATCCACATCTCCAGTGACTGGCTTAAAGAAGTCAACCAGGTTGAGCAGGCATGATATACCTTTCACAAAACCAAACTGTGTGGGATCTAGAGTTGGGAGATTCTCTATATCCTTATTAATTAGGTCCATGATGATGCACTCCATAGCCTTACATATCAGACTTGTCAGCTAATGGGGTGATACTTCCCAGGGACTGTAGTTGCTCCCCCTTTATGGAGAAAGATGACTGTAGCAGTGCGCCATTCAGTAGAGACAAAGCCTGAGGTGAGGCTGTGATTGAACAGTGCACACAGATGTGGTGCCAGTTCACTTTGTAGCTCATGTAGAACACATCTAGGGATATTGTCAGGCCCCATGGAAGCTGTATTCTTGGCCTTGGACAATGCAGCTTTAACCTGTGCTGCAGTAATACTGGGTGTCTGGCATTCCTCTGGTATTGTGAGTGGTCCTTTATTGGGAGGATAGAGGGGTAAAGTTGGCACTGAATCTGTCAGCCAGTATGTTGGCAATATCTGTTAGCTCAATATAGGAGGTACCATCGTGCAGTAACTCACAGCAAACCTAAGTATTTCTGTGGAGATCTTTGATATAACTATAGAAGGCTTTGTGGTTGTCTTTAGTGTCTGCCACAATTCTACCTTCATAGCTGGCTTTAGAGGTTTTGATGAGGGATCTCAACTTTTTGTTGAGGCTAATAAGGGAGTATTTCCAGTCTTGGGACTTCACCTTTTCCTGCAACAGTTTCTTCATTCTGTTGTACAATTTATTAATGTCAGGGGACCACCAGATTGGCTTCCTTTTCTTTGTAGGAAACAATCTTAGTTCTGTTGGGTATGACTAGTTCCATGCATTTATGGACGTGCTCATACAGTGCATTGGTGTATGATTCAGCAGTCATGCATCTATGTTCCATTAACATGGGTGCCAAGAAGTTAGCCACCTCTGTTTTTAGGAGCCCGATGTCAGCTTTGGAGAAGTTTTTCATGGTGGTCACCTTTGCAGGGGGTGTGGGTGAGATGTGGATTTCCATGATGATTAGTTTGTGGTCAGATCTAACCAGGGAGGAACTGACTACTGGTGTAGAGCAATGGCTGCCCATGTTATTAATAACCAGGTCAAGGATGTTGCTTCCTCTAGTGGGGGTAATAATGACCTGGTCCAGGGCAATGGAATTCATGAATTCCAGGAAGCATTGGGCCAGTGTATTGGTGCATGAGTAATTTTCCCAGTTGATGAAGGGGGTCGTTGAAGTCACCTAGTATGAGAGCGTTAGGTTGGACCCTAATAGTTTCCAAGGTGCTTACGCATGTAGAGTGAGGGTCTTGGGACAAGGTTGGACATATTAGAAAATGGAAATCAAAGTCTAGACCAACTTTACTAGAAGTAGTGAATATAGTAACAGAGCTAAAACAATTGGAATTAGGATCTTTAGAAAAGGGAGGGAGAAAACTACATAGGAAAAATGGGAATTTTGGGAACAATATATGCAGAGCAGGAATGAGGCTTAAGAGGCAGGATTTGAATGAGCCATATAATGCTTAAATGACAATGAATGGGTAGATTATAAGTGATGTATAATGTTTGGAACTGCAGTTGTTTCAGTGGTGACTGTGATGTATACTGTTTGCAACTAAAATGGTGTCATGTTTTTTTATTTTTCATTTATATAAATGCAACATTGCCTATGCCATATGTAAACATTTAATAAAGATGTTTGTTGGCAAAAAAAATGTGAAGTGATGAGTGCTGTATAAAAATGCAAAAGATATCTTTATTCATCACAAATCAGTACTGAATATGGCTTTACAATTTAAAATATTTTTGGCATTTATTTTTCACCATATATACTATATTTGATGCATGATAATTGATCTTCTATTTGTTGTCATTTTCAGCAGGAACTTGCTAATTTATATCACTGTTGGTGGTCTTTGTGTTCAAATTAGTAAACGCTGGAAAAATCATAAACTGATTAAAATTTTGATAAGAGAAAATTAATTTCCCTGCTGAAATACATTTTTGGATATGGTAGATAGATTATCACAAATAGTTAGATGCCTATTATTATTATTTGGCATCAATGGTAAAAAAAAAGAATGCTACTGTGATTTTGGAAAGTTTCATCAGTGAACGATTTTGTAGATTTTAAATGTTGGAATATTTACAAATAATATGGTCTTATTGTCATCAAAAGAAGTTTGAGACTTAGAATTTTGCTATAGACATACTAGGTATCTTTTTTTCCCATTGGAGAATGCGTCATATTCCTTATTTTCCTTACTACCTTTTCCCTAGTTCTTTAATTTAATGTTTTTTGTCCATTATTACCATTTTGAATAAGAGTGTTTTTTTCCCTTTTTTCTTTGCTCTGTTTTTGGTCTGTTTTATAAAATGACTTTGCTGTATTATATATTTGTAATAAAACAAAAGGAATGACGCGCATGTTCTGAGGTTGTAGATGGGCACAAGAATTATTAAAGCAGGCATAGAAATATGGGGAGACATATATCAAAATGAAGCAGAGCATCCTTGGGAATTCCATACCTGGGGTACAAGGAATTAGGACATCATTTAGTAAAATGGAGAAATGGACATCATCAGACTACTGAGTATCAACATTAAAACTATCATCACTAAAAACTGGAAGGGGCCACAAACAATACAGGAGCATGAGCTTTACAAGAGATTCCTAGACATAGGGATAAGATGGCAGAAACTAGCAAGTAGAATAAGGAATGGAGGGGTGAGGAAATAAAAAAGCAGTAGAGAGGCATTAGAATACTACAAGAGTGAAAATCATACAAGGAGGTAGGATAGGGTGGACCCAAAGAGAAACCAGGAAGCTAGGGATTTGGGATAGCATAAGAAATGAACCAGCCACCTGCTGATGAGTTATGAGGATTGCAGATGAATGTGATATATTATATGGTATTAATACGTTTAAAAAACATTGCGATTATTACACAGGATAAGGCATGAACAGCTGCATCATTAAAGGAAACAGTAAAGATATATGCATGGGGTGATCTTAGCAATAGCAGTTAGCATAATGTAGATAATAGCCAACATAGTTCTACCACTGGCAGATCCACATTGACAAATCTTGTGGCGTTTCCATGATATAGTCATGCTGGCTACAGATATGGATCTTACTGTAGAAGTATTGTTCTTGGCCTTAGCTTAAGAATTTAAAATAGTATCCCATAATCCAATATATAATGTTGCAGTTAAATATAAATATAATTCTTTTTTACTAACTGAATTATAAATCAGGATACTGATAGATGCAAACTTGCTACTCTAAGGGGTAATAAATCTGAATTATTGCCAGTTATCTGTAGTCATTGGTCCTTTTTTCATTTATTTTTTCTTCTACAGGTCCAGTGAGTATTAACTGTTGGATTAATAAATATGTAGATAACTGCAAAATTAATTTTGTTGCAGTCACTGATCAACATTGTAATATAAATAATTTCTTATTAGATTTTAATACCTGGACAACAAATTATAGTTTAAAATTTAGTACTGATAAGTGTCCCGTCCTTTACTTTGGTAAATCAGCAATAAAAAGGCAAGTTGTATTGAACAGCTATATACTTAAAGAAACCAATGAATATAAAGATTGTGGTATTATAAGTAAAACATTTTTTCAAAATCATTTAAATTCTTTAAGAGATAGGGTCACAAAATCTGGGACTCATGTTTAGATCTTTTTCAGTAAGAGAAATCAAATACTTAGTTCAACTAATCAGGACCTATATAAGACTCATTCTTGAATATAACATTACTTTTTGCATAGATTATGATTGTCAGTTGCAAAAGATGAAATCTGTTCAAAGGACATTTACCAAACATATAATATCTGTTGTTAAAAATTAGGATATTTTGGCAGATGTAAATGATTACATTTATAGTCTATTCATTATAGATATTTAGGGGTAGATCTATTTGACCGACAGAATGTTTAATGATGGAATTTTAAAAGTTCTTTTAGGTCTTAATACATATTCATCTCTCCAGCTTGAAGACATAAAGGCATTCATTGTTGTATTACTATATGTAAGAGCTCTTTGAGAGGGAAATAAATTATTGAGATCATCCCAAGAATACAGAACCAGTTTTCATATAATGTTGCACTTCAAGAAATATTATTCAATTTAAACAGAATTTAGACCTATGGATGGATGCTGATATTTTTTTCTATTCTGTATTTTATGGAAGTGATGATCTTTGAATGGACTTTGCACTTAAGAATTCCGGATAAATGACCTATGAGCAAAAGGCAAAAACTCTCAAAATTTAACTGCATTTTCCAAAGAAAATAAAGAGTCATGAACTTTTGTATTGTAGACTTTTGATTTTTTTTTTATTTCATCTAATAAACCTCTTTAAAGAAAATGGATGAAAAGTTGAAAGTGATTACTCTCATCATTTTTCATTTATATTATATATAACTAGCTTCTCAACTCTATTCAATAAAAGAATAGGGTAAGACCCTATAAGTATTATTAATAATAAATTAATCGAAACTACCAATATACAGCAGTCTCATACACATATAGTAGGCAGCTTTATTAATGCCTTTGTCATATCCTATTTATAGTATAATTTCCTTTGCCACTTAATTAGTTTATTCATTTTGTTTGCCTCTCAATATAGCTCACATGTCAATTTTATCATTTACATTTTCCTCATTACACTAAATAATATAGCAATAACCCATGCCTTGGTGTGGGTAATGCTGGATTTACCCACGGTTGGCATGGTTTGGTCATGAGGGCGAAGCCTGAGTGGCCAAACAAAGCCAACCGTGGGTAAATCCAGCATTACCCACACCCAGAAGTGGGTTATTGCTATTATACAATGACATTATTTAAGAAAAAAATAATTACTTTTCTTAAATAATGGCATAGTATAATGCCTCCTTGCTGCCCTTCCGCAGCTGTCTGGTGTTCTGCGCCAGTTCTGATGTACTGCGCATGTGTATGCCTATGCAGTACATCAGAGCTCTGGGCAAAAGCAACTGAGATAGCAAGATCTCCGTTGCTTTTTAAAAACTGTTTCACTATGTTAAATGGGTTTAACATAGCGAGACAGCTTTAAAAAAAGCAACGAAGTCCCCGTTGCTTTTTTTAAAGCTGTCTCGCTATGTTAAACCCATTTAACATAGCAAGACAGTTTTGAAAAAAGCAACGGAGAAAGCAAGATCTCCGTTGCTTTTTACAAACTGTCTTGCTATGTTAAAGGAGTTTAACATAGCGAGATAGCTTTAAAAAAGCAACAGAGAATCTCTGTTGCTTTTTTTAAAGCTGTCTCGCTATGTTAAACTCATTTAACATAGCGAGACAGTGTGAAGCAATGGAGATCTTGCGTTCTCCGTTGCTGTAAAAAAAGAGTTATAGTAATGGAAAAAGTCCGGGCGACCGGACCTTTTTCCATTACTATAACTCTGATTTACAACGTGCATGCTGACCAATCAGCGTGCACATTTTTGAATATTAATGGGGGGTCATTGTATAATATAGCAATAACCCACACCTGGGTGTGGGTAATGCTGGATTTACCCATAGTTGGCGTGGTTTGGTCAAGAGGGTGAAGCCCGAGTGGCCAAATAATACCAACCGTGGGTAAATCCAGCATTACCCACACCCAGGCGTATTGTTATTATCTAATGACATTATTAAGAAAAAATAATTACTTTTCTTAAATAATGGCATTGTATAATGCCTCCTTGCTGCCCTTCTGCAGCTGTCTGGTATTCTGCGGCATTTCTGATGTACTGCGCATGCACATGCCTATGCAGTACATCACAGCTGTGGGCAAAAGCAACGGAGAAAGCAAGATCTCCATTGCTTTTTACAAACTGTTTCGCTATGTTAAATGGGTTTAACATAGCGAGACAGCTTTAAAAAAAGCAACGGAGAATCTCCGTTGCTTTTTTTTAAAGCTGTCTCGCTATATTAAACCCATTTAACATTGTGAGACAGTTTTGAAAAAAACAACAGAGAAAGCAAGATCTCCGTTGCTTTTTACAAACTGTCTTGCTATGTAAAAGGAGTTTACCATAGCGAGACAGCTTTAAAAATAGCAACAGAGAATCTCCGTTGCTTTATTTAAAGCTGTCTCGCTATGTTAAACTCGTTTAACATAGCGCGACAGTGTGAAGCAATGGAGATCTTGTGTTCTCCGTTGCTGTAAAAAAAGACTTATAGTAATGAAAAAAGTCCGGGCAACCGGACCTTTTTCCATTACTATAACTCTGATTTACAACGTGCACGCTGACCAATCAGCGTGCACGGTTTTGAATATTAATGGCGGATCATTTTATAATATAAATTCTTTAACAAGGAAGACCATTGTTTATGCTTTAAAGTGTAACTGGCACATGTTAAACTGAGTTCAATTTGTATTCCTTTTAATGTGTTGGTGGGTGCTAGGCAACAAAAATAAAGTGTTTGCCTTCTCTGACTTTATATGAATGATTAAAAATTGTGAATTGTTCATGAAATTTGTCACAGATCCCAGTTTTAATAGTCAAACCACCAACAGTATAAGCCTTTACCTTCTCACCTGAGTCAGTAACCCTTACAGTGACTAACTTATGTGCTATGCTAATGTTCTCCAAATTATTGGCGATCATTTAGTTTCCTTTTTTACAATACAGTTGAAAAGAAGTACTGCCTAACATTGTCATTATGCATTTTCCCATCAATTATGCAGTCATGTTTACAAGCTAATATATCTTATTTAAAGTGATATGACACTTGGAAGTAATATAAGGCTATGTATCTGTCTAACATTTTCTCATGATTGGACACCACCAGTTTTATTATTTCAGCCAAAGATTTAGCTTCTAGGGAGAGATAACATTGCTTTTGTTACTAACACTCACTGTTTTGTGCTTTCACTGATCTCCTGTTCTATTAGCTTACCCTAAACAGTGCATTTCCAGTTATGTTGACATTCCTTCATGAGAAATGCACAGTTGCTCTTCTTTTATTCTGCAGTGTGACTGACTGTCTCTCTTACCTATAACAGACTTCAATATTGTTTGTATAACTTGGCATTTATTAGTGTAGTCAAATGTAGAGTAGAAGTTATGGTGTGATGATTCCATGAACCTTTTGTTTTTCTTTTTGTGGTCTGTCATTCGTTGGTGTGGTGAATCCAGACAACAGGTGCTGCTGCAATTCTGGATATTAGCTTTTCCAGGGAAGGGGAGGAGTGGGTTGCTGATCTGGCACCCTTTGCCCTGGTAGTGCTGCAATTCTGGATAACAGTTTATAGAAAAACAGGCCAAAACAGAATTCTATGACTTGCACTTTATTTTTCCTTGTGTTTGATTGGACCTATGTAGGCTTAAAGAAGATTCAAGGTGATAAAATGTTATGCCTATGTATTATTTGCTGTCTGCATTAGGTTAATTCTAGCTACTGTAAACTGACTTCATAGTTTCACTACTACCACCTACCAGACAAGTAGTAATAATTAGTTTTAATCGAGCTGTATACTCCACAGTAGTGGAAGAAATGTAACAATTCATAAATAAATTACTAATTTAACATGGTGTCACATCATTCCTGTCTGTAAATAAATGTGTATTTTTAGAAAACATAAAGCTGACAACTTAGCTACAGCCTTTTAATAAAACAAAGAGGCGCAGCGAGGCACTGTAGTGTCAGACACTCACTGATGAAGTTTATATGTTTAATATTCGAATGAAACTGCTTACTTGAATACAGCAAAGTCTGCAATATATGACACTGCAATGGTTTTGCTCTGTTTCATCAGTATTTTTGTATAAAAAAATGGCAGCAGCTTAAGTGGCTTTAACAAATTGGAC
Organism: Protopterus annectens; assembly: GCF_019279795.1. Lineage (NCBI taxonomy): Eukaryota > Metazoa > Chordata > Ceratodontiformes > Protopteridae > Protopterus > Protopterus annectens. Next base: position 115,715,044 of record NC_056748.1, on the reverse strand, counting down.
CGATGAAGTATTTATACAATTAGCATTACCAAAAGAAAATTGAAAATGTAGTGCCAGACATGCCTCTCAACCATACTTGATTTTGTCAGGTATCCCTGATTTTGCCTCATGTTTTTTCCTTGTCCCTCATGGAACTTTTAATTTTGTGGTCCACTGCTGTGGCTTGCAGTCAGTCAATAATGCCAGACATTAGAACATTGGAGATTCATACTTCTTATTCTTTATAGGATACATGCTGATATAAAATCTGACATTTTTTGTAGTGTTTGGAAATTGTCCCTGGTTTGGACCTTTGTCCCACCAGTACATTTGGATTTGTCTAGAGTTCTTGAGCTGAGAAGTTGAGAAGTGTAGTAACAGGTTAAGTGCTGAAAATATTTGTCAAGTAAGCATTAAGGACATTAGAATCTGATAAATAAATTATGTAGTCTATGTCTGAAGACAGAATCGAGTGTACACTGGTCAGCTTCCTTCTTATACTCATTTATTATTTGAGTTTTGCCAGAAAATAAGTTCTATGCTTATTTTTTTGGTGAGAAATTTTGTTTATCTGAGTCACTTTGATTTTTTTTTAATTGGGATAAGGCTGTTGGGGAGCTTTCACGAAAGGCCTCTCATTTTTCTTTGTAGCTCTACAATGCATGGATCATAACTGTGACTCTTCTCTTTTTAAAATTTGTTTTAATCTTTTACCTAGAGTTATTGTATGAGAACCCGTTGTTTTATTTCAGTCTTTTTGAAATACAATTCGTTTTGTATAAATCAGCATAGAATTTTATTGAATGATATCTGAATTCTTCTCACCCCTACATATTTAGAAATGTAATAATTTAAATCCATAACAGTTTGATATCAGACATACACAACATCAGAGATGAATGAATTAAACTTCTTGTAAGCATCCCTAATATCCTGTGAACAGTTGAGATCTTAGAAATATTTATGTAACATTTTAAGTTGATTTTTTGTTAATGTGTAGAAAGGGAGTTCACTGAAAAAAATTATTAAGCTAGAATTTATGATTTTTTTATTATTATGCAAGCTGTTTATACATTTTACCAGTACTTATTTTCAGATCATGTGTTATATGATGGTTGAGATAAAGATGATTATGCATTTTTTTTCATTTATTTGTTTGAAGAATGACACAGGGAACTTACTATTACACATTTTTCCTTCTGATGATTCTTGCTATCCAAAAATATGAATACATATCAGTGGTAATGCTCACTGCAGGCCATCCGCCCATATTGCTTCATTCCCAATTTCTTGAATCTAGAAAAAAGAAATCAGGTGATATAAGGGGAAGTTTAAATGGGGATACCCATTTAAGTTTTGAGACTTTTGAAATTTTACATGCAAACACTTTAAACATGCTTTTATTCTCTGTTTTTCAATTCTGTTGTACATATATGTCTCTGACAATTACTGTTTTAGTTAATACATTGTATAGATACGTAATGAAAACGTATGTGACATAGATGATGATTTTAAAGAATTCTTATTTGTCCAATAAACATTTACAGGGTTATAAAAAAGTAATAGTGCTAAAGCTTCTCTCTAGGGAAATAAATTGGAGTTAATAGTTACATCTTTTAACATCAGTGGCTAAAACAGCTATAAAATGTGTATGCTTATTAAAATGCTTTAATATTAATAAGCCCTAAATTATTTTTACAAGAAGACAATTTTAGTCAATTAGACAAAGATTAATGGATTCCATCCCAATATGAAGTCTTGACCCAAACTTCATTTAAAAGTAAATGAAGAGGAGTAATGCTGTTGTAGAAAATTAATGCAATAATAACAAAAATTATCCATTAAACTGAAGAAAAAAATGGCATGTTAACTCTAGTGATACTACAGTATAATAATAGAATTTGGACTCATATTGCTTTTCTGGAATGTAAATTAAATTAGCAAAAACAATCTAGACATGATATTAAATAACATGAAAGTCAGTCTAATTACAGGGGAGATTTAAATTTAATGTTGGACTAAACAGAAACAAGTACAAAAATAAAACCAAAATTGTCAGCCTCAGCTAAAGCAGTGAATATGTTTTGAATTATTAGATTGCTAATTTACATTTTCTGTATGAGACAAAGACTCATTAGATTATTTTTGTATTATTTGTATGCACTTGACACTCAGTCAAGAATTTACAAAATCTTGATCTCAAAAGGCTTAGCCTCTAAATTAAACAGCTTTAAAAAATATCATGTCTACTCTTTGACCATAGTCCTTTATACTAAAAATTGGACATAACTTTAAGAGATTAGCCTGTAACGGGTCTATATTATATATTCAAATGCTTAAATGTTTGCATCGCTAAAGAACAAACTTTAGTGATCGAACATTTAAATGTTCGAATATATTAAAAAACATTATTAAAAAAAAAACAAAGTAAAGAATTTAATCATGGGGGCAAGCCCCCTGCACCTCCCCATGTGGGGGGCTGTGCCCCACCGCTACTTAAAGATACCAACTCTGAGATGGCACTTCAGTATTCTACAGTGCGGAAATGGAAAATTTCCCATTTCCTACACTGCAGCCCGATCTTGGAGTTGGCTTGCCCCACTGTGACACCCTTTAGTTTTTTTTTTTTTTTTTTTTTTTTTAATGTTTTTAATTATTATTATAAAAATTTACATGTTTGATCATTAAAGTTCATTCTTTAGCGATTTGAATATTTAAGCGTTTGAATATATAATATAGACACCCTGTAACAATAGGATGCCCTCATATATGGTTAACATAAAGGATTTTAAAAATGGTCATCTAAGTGAAATTAAAACCTTAATGGCAACAATCAATAATAAAGAGAAAAATTAAGATATTTAAAGCTTACATTTATAGTAGAGCCCATACCTGATATAAGAAGAAACTTAATTACTGGGATAAAGAATCATTAGATATCCAAGACAGACTTCTCTCAGTTAAATCTAAATTTTAAAAATAATGCAAAGGTAGTCCTGACATGATCATTTCCCTTTAAGAAGAGTTATCAAGATAGTCTCTCTCACATAACAGCATTGGTGTTAGAAAAGTTAAAATTGCCATCTTATGTGAATTCCCCCAAAGGTTTGCATAATCCAATCATATAATGAAAATCAGAAGTTCAAAAGATAACATATAAAATATTGATATAGATAGTATATTTGACAAATTTATAAACTAGTATAAGTCTGCAAACCAAGCAAGTTGTCTTGATTCTGAGAAGCTTAGTTTAGAATAATAGTTATCACATTATACCTTATTACAGTTTCAGAAATGGTCAAGAATAACATTATGGATTCTACATCCTATAAAGAAGTTTCTAATAAAATAAAAGTAACCAAAACAGATACATCCTTGGGTATAGATTAGATCATACCTGAAATAATTAAACATCTGCCATGACAAATTATATTTTTCTTTCACAGAGTATTACATGATATGCAAACAAAAACAACAGTCTCACCTTCGTGGACATATTCTCTAATCACTCCATTTCTAAAAGAAGGCAAGAATTCCACAAACTATTTTGCATATAAACAAATTTCCCTATTAAATGTTGATTATAAAATATTTATGTATGTGTACATGGGCATAGTAAGGATACAACTTCTTTCATAATTAACAATTATCAAATTTAATTTAATTCTTAAAAGACAAACCTAAGATAATATAAAAAGAATATTGACAGTTATAATAAACTAGAAACATTCTTTATTAGCTTTGATTAGTTTCATAGGTTAGTACTGGGCAAACTGACCTTGTGGAGCTTTTTAAGCTTAGCCATTTACCTTATGTGAGAATCAAACCTTGCACTACTCAAGTACTAACTCCCTTGCCCAAAATTTTTTAGAATTTATAAACTCTAATGCACTGGATCAACTGGTCAACACTTCCACCAAAGGTAACAACATATTGAACCTGGTCATCACCAACATGGGCGATCCATGTTCCACACCGGAGGTCAACCCCTCACTGGATAGATCTGACCATAAACTAATCACTCTGGATATCCACATTCTGCCCCCACCCCCAGGCAAAGAAACCACTGTGAAAAACTTTTCAAAAGCAAACTTCATGTTACTTAAGACCGAGGTGGAAAGTTTCAAAGCCCACATGCTAATGGATAACACTGTCCAAGCTGCAAAATCCTTTACAAATGCACTCTACGTGCAACTACAAGAATGCATGGATTGTGCTGTCCCAAGCAAAACCAAGACTCACTTGTCTTTGAAAAGGAAACCAGTCTGGTGGACCCCTGCCATAAACAAGCTATACAATAGGAGCAATCTAATACAGAAAAGAGTAAAATCCCAAGAAGGGAAGACATTCCTGATCAGTATCAGCAAGAAACTATAATCCCTGATAAAATCATCCAAGGCTAGCTTTGAAAGAAAAATTGCCAAGGACTCCAAAGATAACCACAAGGCATTCTTTAGCTATGTCAAGTATCTAAGTAGAAATTCTCCAATCTGCTCGGAGATAGTGCAGAATGGCACAAAATGCACTGAACCAACCAATATCGCCACATCCTGGCAGACAGGTTCATTGCAAATTTCACCACCTCTCACCTCCAAAAGGGCCCATAACCACACCAGAAGAATGTAGTGCCCCAGAAATCACAGACACTCAGGTTAAAACAGCCCTCTCAAAAGCCAAACACACAGCATCAATGGGACCAGACGGTGTCCCAGGCTGTGTCCTACCTGAGCTCAAAGATGAATTAACCCCTCACCTAAACACACTGTTCAAACTCAGCCCCTCCATAGGCTATGTGCCCATAGAGTGGTGCACAGCAATGGTTATTCTGCTCCACAAAGGTGGAGCCACAACAGACCCCGGGAACTATCACCCTATAAGCAGTCCTACTGAGCCTATAAACAGTGTGCTGCTACATTATAATATCACAGAACTGCTGGTTTAAATGTGTTTCCAATAGCTGCTATCAATGATAAGGGAATGTATATATGCTTATTATATTTTTTTGTCTTTGTGAAAGCTTTTGTGTAATATTGCCATAAATACCTTGCCATGTGCTAACTATTGTTTCTCTCCACCACTTTGTCTCTCTCTCTCTCTCTCTCCCTTACACACCCTGCTCTCCATTGTGCTATTCCTGCACTAGTCTCTAGGAACCTACCTATCTGGTGATAAAGGATCCTATCCAAATACCTGCGGTTTCATCTCACACCCTCGCTCACAGAAACAAGAAAGTATGTTGTTGTCTAATTCCTGCCAGTAAAGCTTACAACCATTTTACTCTTGTTTCTGGGGTTCTAAAGTACGCTCTGAGACAGGACAGCCAGCAGCCTCTACCCCCTCTTATCTACCCTGTAACCAACACACCTTCCTTCCTTTATAGTAACTCCTTTTACTAGCAGTTACTCCTTCCCTAGTTCTAAACCAGCTAGCACCCTCTCAAACTTACCTGCAATAGTAGATATGTCCACTAGGTGGCACCCTTATCCCAGCTTTTACCTCCTGCTTCCCCTCTGTTTTTCTACTTTCATTACTTTACATTTCTTATGTCCTAGACCTGCTCTTAATTCTCTCACTTCACCCTTTACTACAACTGTCGACAGCCACCTATTTTCTCATAGACTCCTTACTTATCTCTGCTCTTACCTACTCCTGACTTACCTAACTTACTTTTAGTAGCCAGCATCGCTGATTGTTTCTTCTCAAGCTGCTCCATTACCTGCCTCTACCCGCTGCATTTGCCTTGCGGGCTATCTCCGCTTCCCTACCCTACCCCCAATTCCCACCCTGCCCCAGGGGTCCTACTCTTATACTACTTAACCACACCCCTTCCCCTTCCCACCACTCTCAGGGAACTTTACCATTGACCATCAAACTCTTATTCCATCCTTCTCTAACCACTCCCTATCTCACCCACCACACCCTCCACCTCTCCCTATCCACACCTAGTATACTTCTGTGCCTACAACAAGACACCCAATAACTAAACCATCCAAATGTATACACTACCCACCCCAGCCAAAGTACATCTGTTACTTATACTTATACTTCTACCACCTTTAACTTTAGCCTACCTACTTACCTCCTATGAACACCCATTATGTCCACACCTTCACTACCCCAATAAGCTAACTACCTCTCCTTCCCTACCTATCCTCTCTAACCATGTAAACATAACATCTACACCCAGCTATCTACAGGCAAAATATCATAGAATAATCCACATTAGATATAACACTCTCAATCCCAGAAAATCCCTAAACCTATACAGCAAATTCCCAAATCCAAGATTTCTAATACAACTCCTCTCATTAAAGATGGAGACATTCACCCAAACCCAGGCCTAACAATTGCTCCTACCACACAACTCCACAACCCCAATCCTTCCATTATTCTTTCCCTTAAAAAACTCACTCTTTATAGCTCACATCAATATATGTAGCATTAATAACAAAGTTGCACAACTCCGTGCTCTCTTGGAAGCCTACTCCCTTGACATTCTGTGTTTAACAGAAACTTGGTTAAAACCTGTAACTAAAGACAATTAAATCATCCCACCTGGATATAATATCTTGAGACTTGACTGTCCAGCCAAGAGGGTGGTGGGATAGCTATCCTATTTAAATCAGGGTTACAGATTACTACCTATGACTATAAACCACCTCAAGATTCTAATGCAGAAATTCTTATTTCCAAACTTCAACTCAACACTTTCAAATCCATTTATATTATCTGTATCTATCTACCTCCTGGTAATAACAATGTCACCATAGAAGATATCGTTTGCTGGCTATCTCAAAACTTGCCCCAAGAAACCATAATCCTAGGTGATTTTAACATTGATTGGAAGCGCTGTAGCAGTAGCCACCCTACCACCCACATTAACCTATTTGTTTTTTCTCAAACCGTTACCTCCCCTACCAGGATAAACAAACCTAATAAGAAAGAATGTACCGTAGATTGGATTCTCATAAATAACCACCCCCAGATATATGAATATGGAACCCTCCCTGATGATGTAAGTGACCACTCACTCACCTACATCATCAGGCATAAGACCAATGCATCCATTCCAACCACTTTCAGGAAAATTAGGGCCAAGAAAAACGTTAACCCTTATCTCTTCCAAAGCAAACTAAGAGCATGTGACTGGTCTCCCTTAAATACCTCCCACTGGAGGAAGCTGTTAAATACATTAATTCTAAATTCCTAACCATACTAGACCACCATGCACCAACCCGCTCTGTTAGAATTCAAACTAAATCTGCCCCATGGCTTTCAAAAGATACCAAGCAAAAAATCCAACTCAGAAATAAATACTGGACTAAATGGTGAATGACTAAAACCCTGTAGACAAACAAAACTTCAGACAGCTGAGAAATGATACTAAAAAAGCTATACTGTCTGATAAAAGAAACTATTACCTACAATTCCAGCAGACTCACCATAATAAACCACAAAAATTCTGGGCAAGTATTAACCAACTACTACACCCAGGTCAATCCATTGTTTGCAATTATGTTCAGCATAATATATAAACATCAACTCAATCTTGTTACATTAATGATATTCTAAAATAGTTAAATCTACTGTAGTGTGATTATTATAATGATTAATTCACTTTGGTACTAATAGTCTTGTAAAATGTTCCTATACCTTAAAAATGTCTTAATGGAAGAAGATAAACTTTATGAGACAGTATAACCATTTTAAAGATGGGGACATGCACGCAATTTATATTTTGATCTCACAACTCAACATGGACCCACAAGATTTGATTTTGATCAAGGGCATTAGAAACCATGCCTATGATAAAATTTATGAATGAGTACATGCTCAGGATAAAAACATTCCTAAACTAATATAATGTATTTGTCTTAATATTTATAGAAATAATTTTTATACAGCTATAACTTTCAGATTTATATTGCTTCATAGCTTCAGAGGTGTATACTAGGCTAACAACCACAGGGGGCTTTTAAGCTTAGTCATACATCTCCAATGTATTTGACAAGTTTTAAGAACCTTAAGATTATTATAAGGGTAATATATAGGCTGGTGTTTGAGTTGGCAAGCATCAAAGGGCTGCCTTTTTCCATTAGTGGCATATGTGCCAGACTAATGGTAAATTTCTGATTTCCCATCCACTGGTCTAAGTTACACTTTAATTGGATAAGTCAATATTTCTTCTTCAGATGGAGAGACAGACTGTTCCAGAGAAGGAATACTCTCTGAGACACACATACCTGTCCCTCCAACATGTCCTCTTTATATTGTAACCATGAGTCCAGTCCCTTGATCAGGTAATTCTCTTTCCATTTATTTTGCAAATATGCAGAAGGTCCATCAGAGTGCAATCCAAAGATACCTTGTATACTAGGCATAGTTTGCCCTTCAACAGTCTGTTTCAGACTGAGTACAAGAATAGGGCTGCTCTGAGGCAATCTGCATAGAACATGTTGTTTACACTCTATATCCTTTTTGTGAGGAACTTCTGTGGACGTTCCAGTTATTGCTTTTGCCGGGTCAGTTACATACTGAAGAGGGTGTTGTATTCAATGGTTGGACTGATAAGGGCCAAATACAGTGAAATGATGGCATTCTTACACCTAGACAGTATTGCCTTGCTTATAAATTGTGCAACATAGAATGATTCTTACTAACATAGACACATGATGGTCGAAGGGCAGGTTAATGTCTATATGTGAACACAAAAAACTGACTTCTAGGGCTATACTCTTAGAGGTGTGTTATCAATAAGGTAGTGTACGGCTGAAGCAGACTTCCACAAGCATATACTTATGCATTTCTTGTCACTGAGTGTTAGACAGTGGCACTGGCACCAGTTATTTGTCTTAGTCATCTCTTTTTTGAGATATTAGTGTTTTGGGGGATTTTATGACTGAACCTACTTTGCAATCATCTAAAACTTGGTCAACCAGACACAATTGGTATTGGACTTGCCTTCAGAAAAAGAGATGCCAAAAAGGAGTAGGTCCAGCACAAAACCCTGTGGGGCTCCACTAGTGATTGGCCTTTTTGTGGAGGTAGACTCCCATGTGCTAACTTCTTGGCTCCTATCTGAGAGCCACTTGGCTGTCTAGTGGAGGACATAGGGGTTTATACCTAATTTTGTGAGTTTGTTTATAATGATTGAATGAGGTATTTTACTAAATGCCTTGGAGAGGTCATGGTAGGCAGTATGCACCATTTTGCCTTTGTCCATTGCTTTGGTGACATTCTCAAGGAATTCCACTATGCTGACAAGGCATGATTTGCCATTAATGAAACCAAAATGAGATGAATCCAGTGTATGAAAATTGCTTATGTCATTATTAATACCATGATAATTCTTTCTATGGCTCTGCATATGAAGGAAGTCAGACTTATGGTTCTGTAGTTACCTGGGTCCATAGATGGTCCAACCTTGTGTACAGGGATAACAGTTACAGTTCTCTAGTCATGTACAATGAAGCCTGTCTAGGGGCTATGGTTAAATACTGCCTCTCTTGGTCCTGATAGATCATGTTTCTGCTATTTAGGAGGTATCCTGGGATGTTATCTCAGCCCATCAATTTGGCATTCTTAGTTTTGGAGAGCATGTCAAGGTACTGCTCTGTAGTGGTAGTTGTAGGGTTATGTTATATGGCATTTCCTAAATGGTGAATGGGGGAGGAGAGAGGGGAGATCAATCTGTTGGCCAGTAGATTTGCTATATCTTCTGGCTCAGTGTAGTTGGCTCCATTTACAATTAGTTCTGCACATTGCTGTGTACTACTTTTGGGGCGGCAGTCTTAGCTAAAGAAAACTTTATGGTTGCCCTTGGCCTAGGAGGATATTTTTACCTCAGATTTGGCTTTGGTAGACTTGATTTCCTCTCTGAGATGCTTGTTTAGACTGATGAGTTTTTATCCTGCTAGGCATTGCACTTCCAAGTTTTTTTTTCACATAACTTTTATTGAATTTTATAAATACAGATGTAACAAAACAATTAAATAATGAAAATAAACCTAACTATATACAGTGTCCATAACATATATGCTTTTGTCAATACATTCACATTTTATCTAACAATTTTTTTAAGTTTTAACCAAGCCAGTGGCTTATGTGCCATTCTTGAAGTTCTTGAAGTTATAGTCAACAATTCTCTATTACATTCAATTTTGGCCAATGATATAAATTCCACAAATGATATACTTTTTTTACTCTTCCAAGTTGAGGTAATAGTTTTTCTTGCTATTGCAAGGAGGGACCAGAGAAGTTGCACTTGTGTACCTGGAATATATGCTGGTATCGGAGTGTTAAATAGTAAAAGTGAATCAGTTATTTCACATTTATCTGACCACGACACTTATATAAAGGATTTAAATTCCAGCCAAAAAGGGATTACAATTTTACATTCTATAAGCATGTGCACCCAATCTGCACCTACTGTTTCTTCACATTTCCAGCATTCAGATATTTAATTTCCCAACATCAATGCCACTTTATGAGGAGTAAAGAAACTTTTGTGAAGGAATTTCCATGTGTAGATTTTCCAAAAGGAAGTTGATGTGGTATTACTAACTGATTTGAGTATTATTGCTTTCTCCTTTTCTGAAAAAAACTGAATTTATTAACCTTTTCTGCGTAATTCCATAAAGATTCATCTGGGATTTGTGTGTCTGTTCGTAAAGTCCTATATAATCTTGACACCGAAAACCCATCATTATTGCATAATGTATTAATTTTACAAAAAAGTGAGAGAATTTTGGGTCTAGATGTGGATTTAACTATTTGACTTATTATGAATTAATTTACTACATACTCTCTGAATGTCTGCATGTTTAGCCAATTGTTTTGATTTATTACTGCTCAATATCTGATTTGTTTGGCTTCTGCTACATACCTACAATTAACTGGATTACTAGCTGAGTTAAGTACAAACTTGCAGTGTTAAAGATCGTATTGCATTTTATTTTTCTGTCTGTTTAATAGTTTCATTGAATACCGTGGTCTGTGTCTCACTGTAGTTATTTATTTTTATATTTAATTGCTTCATAGGATACTGAGGTCTCTCTCTGTCACTGCAGTAAGTGGGGCTATTGTGTTCACTTCACTGAAACTCAGAGTTAAACTCTTAACCTAGAGGGTTTCTCTCTATTTATAAGTGTTATTCACATATCTTTGAGTTTATTGCTGCTCAATGTTAATCACATACCTTTGAATTTATTATTGATCAATATCTGAGTTGTTTGGCTTCTGCTACATACCTACAATAAACTGCATTACTAGCTGAGTTAAGTACAAACTTGCAGAAGATTGTACTGCATTTTATTTTTCTATTTAATTGTTTCATTGAATATTGTGGTCTGTGCCTCTCTGTATTTATTTATTTTTCTATTTAATTGTTTCACAGAATACTGTGGTCTCTCTCTGTCTCTGCAGTAAGTGGGGGCTATTGTGTTTCACTTCATTGATATTCAGTATTAAGCTCTTTACCTAGTGGGTTTCTCTGTATTTATAAGTGTTAGTCACATACCTTTGAATTTATTACTGCTCAATATCTAAGTTGTTTGGCTTCTGCTACATATCTGCAATCAACTGCATTACTAGCTGAGTTAAGTACAAACTTGCAGTGCTAAAGATTGTACTGCATTTTATTTTTCTGTTTAATTGTTTAATTGAATATTGTGGTCTGTGTCTCTCCGTAGTTATTTATTTTTCTATGTAATCGTTTCATAGAATACTGTGGTCTCTTTCTATCTCTGCAGTACGTCTCCCACCCACCCTCCATGTTCTTGTTCTGGTATTAATCTTGGTGGTTTTAGAATTGCCCAACCCTCCTGTAAATTTGTGTTTGAAAACTTCTCCTGAGTCTATCTCATTTGCTCACTCAACCAAGTACAGTGAGATCATATTTTGACTTCAGACACTCTTACCAGTTCCATATATTCAGTTCTATCCCAGCTCTATTCCAGTCTAGTGTCACTAGCTCATTCTACCTAATACAGAGAGAACATTTGTGAAGGGCAAACCACTTAGGTCCCTAATTTTTAATGATCTTCTGTTTCCCCTTTCTCCCTTTCCACTTTCCAAAAAAAAGTCTAAGCTTGTTTCCTGCCTTTCCTGTAACTAGTCTAGCCCAGATTCAGATTTGCTGTAACCAGGACTGTTTGTAAGCTTCAGAGCTCCCAAAGCCTTTCTGTGTTGGAGGAAGGCTTATAGCATATCAGTGGGAGTGGTAATCACTAGGTAGCCTATCTACCACAAGAGTGGTTTCTGGCCCAGAAGTTGTAGTTTATTGGTTGTTTGTGCAGTTTTTCCATCTCTTTCAACTTTCTGGTTTAAAAGCCTGTGTTTGCACTTGTTTGCCACCTTTCCTGTAACTGGTCTAGTCCAGATACAGATTTGCTGTATCCAGGACTGTTTGTAAGCTTCTGAGTCCCTCCAAACCTTTCTGAGTTGTAGGAAAACCTTCTAGCCTATCAGTGGGAGTGGTAAGCACTAGGTAGCCTATCTATCACAAGAGTGGTTTCTGGCCCAGAAATTGTAGTTTATTGGTCGTTTGGCAGTTTTTCCATCTCTTTCAACTTACTGGTTTACAAGCCTACATTTGCGCTTGTTTCCCATCTTTCCTGTAACTAGTCTAGTCCAGATACAGATTTGCTGTATCCAGGACTGTTTGTAAGCTTCTGAGCCTCCAAGCATTTCTGTGTTGGAGGAAGGCTTATAGCATATCAGCGGGAGTGGTAATCACTATGTAGCCTATCTACCACAAGAGTGGTTTTTGGCCCAGCAGTTGTAGTTCATTGGTTGTTTGTGCAGTTTTTCCATCTCTTTCAACTTTCTGGTTTAAAAGCCTACGTTTGCACTTGTTTCCCTCCTTTCCTATAACTAGTCTAGTCCAGATGCAGATTTGCTGTATCCAGGACTGTTTGTATGCTTCTGAGCCCCCCCCAAGCCTTTCTGTGTTGGAGGGAAGCATTCTAGCTTATCAGTGGGATTAGTAAGCACTAGGTAGTCTATCTACCACAAGATCCAGGTACAGATTCTTAGATTTACCACTTGAATTTGCTTATTCGTGCTCAGCACTTGTTCAGAAATTGTAGTTAGCACTAAATAAGCTACAAATTACTATAGCACTCAACCTTCCTCTTTACCTAAAGGAAAATAGTTTTTGTACTTACTTTCCTCACTTGCTTAGAGAAAAACAGCTCTTATACTCACTTTCCTCACTTGTCTAGAGGAAAGTAGTTTTTTATTCAGGCATGTCCAAGGGTCAGCTCCCAGTGTTCTCTCCTGCCTATCTGATGAATCTGGGCATCTTGGGGCAATGTAGCAATTGCCTCATGTACACAGACAACCCTCTCCTCCTACCACCCAACACCACAACCTGTGAGAGATGTACATATCTAGCCAAACTGGAGGTAAAGCTTTCTCCAACCAAGACTGAACTTGACAGTCAAGAGGAGAAGGTAAACACTTGCACCACACCACACTCATCATGTAGTCCCACTAAACCTACACCACCAAAATCCACACATAGAAACACATACACATCCACAGAGACTCTCAGTAATAATCTGCTCAAGCAACAGAGACCTTGAAAGCAGAAACACAAGCAACCTCTACCCCCAACACAACTAAAATGACATATAGCCCACAGAATCCATGTACCAATAAACCACAGCCCATAAAGGAAAACAACATCCTCGATGCACTAGTCATAGGTGACTCTGTAGTCAGGCACAATGATGTCCCACTCACCAGTCTAAACAAGGAGAAGGTTACTGTCAGCTGCCTGTCGGGTGCCAGGATCCGCCACATAACCCATGCACTCAGGTCACTCCACAACAAGTACAAATATGAGTTTGACATTGTCCATGTTGATGAGAACGACCTGAGACATACCTCCCTGGACTACATGAAAAAAGACATGGAAGAGCTCTCTGATCTTGCAGCACAGGCAGGTATGACCCTAGCCCTGAGTAGCATCCTGCCTTTGCCCAGAATGATACCACAGTACAAGGACAAAATGATTGACTTCAATGATTGGCTAAGCTTCTGGTGTTATTCAAAGGGGATCCAGTATCTGTCTGCCTGGGACGACTTGGTCAACAGACCACGATGCTTTGCCAGAGATGGCCTGTACCTGTCACCCCTGGGATTCTGGATACTGGCTAAGGATCTTACCGCCCCTATAGTGCCTTTTTTAGGCAAGGTTCAAATGACAAATTCAACACCATAACAGGAACAGGCAAGCAAAAACTGAGGGTAATGCTACTCAATGCTAGAAGTCTAAATCTCAAAATGCACTCACTTGAGGCACTCCTTAAAATGGAGAACATTGATATCTGTGCAGAGACTGAGACCTGGTTCAAGGCTTTAGAGAGCACCCCTGCATTACCAAGCTATATCTCATACCACACTTTTCAGCCATCTAACCTGGATCAGAAGACAAAAGGTGGAAGTGTGTCCATATTCATTAAAGATATCCACACCTCTAGGCTAGTTGTGCAGCATAATGCATCCAAGGTTATCCAAGTGCAACTAACTCTGGGCAAAACTGCGATCCAAATTTTATCTTGCTACAGATCCCCACCATGCCCCAGGATTCCCACTCCTCTTTTCTTGATATACTGGAAAATATTAGGGTTCAACCAAACACCCTAATAATGGGTGATTTCAACTACCCCATCATTAACTGGGAAAACTACTCATGTACCAACTCCTTCACTCAACACTTTCTGGAATTCATAAATTCCAAAGCCCTGGATCAACTTATCCACACCCCCACCAGGGGCAACAATATCCTAGACCTAGTCATTGCCAACATGACTGACTGGTGTTCCACACCTGAAGTCAACTCCTTGTTTGTCAGATCTGACCATAAGCTAATCACCCTAGATATCCACATCCTGCCCCCATCCACCATTAAGGAAACCAAAGTAAAAAATTTCTCCAAAGCCAACTTCATGCTTCTTAAGACAGAAGCGGCAAACTTCATGACACCCATGCAGATGGACAATACAGATATGACTGCTGAATCCTACGCAAACACACTCTATAAGCACTTATATGAGTGCATGGATCATGCTATCCCAAACAGAACCAAGATGTGATCCTCCAAAAAAAGGAAGCCAATCTGGTGGTCCCCTGCCATAAACAAACTCTACAACAGAAGGAAGAAACTGTTGCAAAAGAGAGTAAAATCCCATGAGTGGAGGAGATCCCTGGTCAGCCTCAGTAAGAAGCTGAGATCCCTTATAAGATCCTCCAAAGCTAGCTATGAAAACAAAATCACCATTGATTCTAAAGGCAACTACAAAGCCTTCTATAGCTATGTCAAGAATCTCAATGTCAACACCCAGATCTGCTCTGAATTACAGCACAACGGCATGAAAATTACAGAACCAACTGATATTGCCAACATCCTGGCAGATAGGTTCAGTGCTAACTTTACCCCTCTCTCACCCCCTAAAGGGCCCAAACCTATACAGAAGGAATGCAGAGTCCCTGTAATCACATCTATGCAGGTAAAAGCTGCACTCTCTAAAACCAAAAACACAGCATCCACGTGAATGTCTCCAATGTCAAATTCCGCAAAAGTGAACAGCAAAACCTCACCCCTTTTTGACTCATGGTAGCACTGGTGTGGAGGTGTGGTGTGGACAGGAATGTCAAAATTTTACATATTTTCGATTTTTACAAATTTTCACGGTTTCGGTTCGCATAAATGAGTCGATTAAGTGGCTGGTCGATCATGTGTAATCGACGATATAAAGGTAAACCATAAAGCTATGTTAAACCCAGAGCTGTTTGAACATGCTACACCTAAAGAACGCCCAATCCCTCTGAGCTACATGCTCTAGGGACCTAAACCTTGTCACCACAATAAACAGGACATGCTGGAGGGATAGATTCCTGTCCCAGAGACTTCCTATACTCTGGAGCAAGCTACCCATTTATGTCAAGCAAAGTTCCTCATTAGCACTCTTCAAGAAAAATCTTGATGAGTGGATGGGAAATAGGAAATACACTCTGGGGATCACTTCTGTGCCTCTGCTTGACAGGGGCACAGGGAATTAACTTTCTTGGGTGGCATAAGCCAGGGAACCTTGTTGGCTATGCTTACTTTGGCCCTTGGTGCCAATAGCCTAGTTCCTACCTATGAACTTATGAACCTATGTTATATCTTGCTTTGAGGGAAGTGGCCTCCTGTATATAGTTGGAGTTGAGAAATTGATACCAGAATACTAAACCATTTATTTTCATTTCTCATATTTCTTCCATGTTGTAAGAGTCCAAACATTTGTTTGTTAATGCTATAGGAAACATTAAAAATAATATAGTAAGACATGACCGCTTAAAACGTAAAGGTGGTGGAGTAGCAATACTTTTCAAAAATCAACTTAACATCTCTACTCAACCACCATGTCCAAACCAAGATAGCAAAATAGAAGCCATCATTATTAAACTCCAACTTAATGCCAAAAAAGCCCTTTACTTTATATGCGTGTATCTTCCTCCAGGTAACAACATTCCAATATTAGAAGACTTTCTAAGCTGGGTTTCTACCACCTACCCCCAAGAAACCATAATTCTTGGCGACGTTAATATAGATTGGAACACTATTAATGCTGACAATCCCTCCTCTCACATTAACCTACATGGTTTCACCCAAACTATTACCTCAACTACAAGAGTCAATAAGCCCAGTAAGAGAGAGTATATTAGACTGGATACTCACAAATAAAGTCAACAAACAGTATAAAGTAGGTACTATGCCAGACGATATCAGCGACCACTCCCTAACCTACATTACTAGACAAAAGTCAGAATGTGTTAACCTCCCAAATACAAGGCTAATTCGTTCTATCAAGCATTTTAACATAGACCTTTTCCAAGCTGAACTGAGAGCATGCAATTGGAATTGCTTAAAATCACTTCCCCTGGAGGAGGCAGTCTCATTTTTTAATACTACCTTCCTATCCATACTTGATAAACATGCTCCTGAACGTTCTATTAGAATAAAAACGAAAACAGCCCCATGGCTTACCAACAATACTAAAAAACTCATTCATACTAGAAACAAAGCATGGATGAAATGGAGATGCCATAGACAAAACCTGATTTAGTTCTTTTTCGCCAGCTTAGAAATCTGGCTAAGAAATCAATAATCTCTGACAAGAAAAAATTCTACTGTGAACTTCAGGAAACTCATCTTAACAACTCTAAATATTTCTGGTCATCAGTAAATAGACTTCTTTCCCCAGGAATTGCTAAAACTCCGTCCCCGCTTAATGCTGACCCAGAAACCCCTCTCCAGACTGCTAATGCTTTCAACTCTTTTTCTCTGAAACTATTCAATCCCTAGCCAAACAAATGAACACCAACAACTCTTATATTCCAAATAATATAGCTAACTCCACCTACAACTTCTCTCTAAAACCCATATCTACTTCTTTCATCTATAGACTCATTCACAAACTGAAACCTTGCACCCCTTCTGCAGACAAGCTCCCTTCTCTCTTCCTTCAGAAAGCTGCCAAAGAAATTGCATACCCTATATCCCTACTTATAAACAGAACTATCCAAGAGGGAACCATCCCTGACATCTGGAAAGTCTCCTTTATTATCCCACTACATAAAGGTGGTAACTCCCTTGACCTTTCCAACTTTAGACCAATCGCCCTTCTCTCACCCCTAGCAAAAATCATGGAAAAATGCATTCATCAGCAACTTGTGCACTATCTCTCTCTTCACAACATAATAGCAAACTGTCAGCATGGCTTTAGACCTCACCACAGTACCACCACTGCCCTTCTTTCTTTTGTAGATACTATCAACAAAAATCGAAACAACAATACTCTCTCTTCCGCTCTTTTCATTGATCTCTCTAAAGCTTTCGATATGGTCAACCACTCTCTCTTAATCAACATTCTTGAATCTCTCTCCTGTGATAAATTCGCCATTAATTGGTTTAAATCTTATCTTAACAACAGACAACAAGCAGTAATATGGGAAAACCATATCTCATCACTCTTGCCCATTTCCATCGGAGTTCCCCAGGGCTCCATTCTTGGTCCACTTCTGTTCTCTCTCTTTATTAATGATCTACAGACTGCAATCCCACAAGCAACCTGCATACAATATGCAGATGATTCAACCCTTATCTGCTCTGCACCATCCTCTACAGAACTGATCTCACTGACCCAAAATACCTTTAATACTGTAGAAACATGGTTTTCTAAACGGTTTCTCCTTCTAAATGCCAAAAAAACAAAACTCCTCCTCTTCTCCCCCACCACTCGGTCCCCCCCTTTAAACTTTACCATTTACTCAAATAATGGTACTCTCATCTCACCTGATCTCACTACAAAACTTTTAGGAATAACCATTGACAATACTCTTTCCTTCGATCAGCACATTAACAACAACATCAAGCTAGTTAACAGAAAAATAGGATCCCTTTATCGCATCAAACCTTTTCTAACCCCAGCAACTAGAATCAAAATTGCTCAATCTCATCTTTTATCAACTCTCCTATATGCTTCCCCTATTTATACAAACCTTAAGAAAAGTAACCTTAACAAACTTGCAACTTGCTATAACAACATAGCTTGCTTCGCCACTAGTAACCCATTTAGGACCCACCATTGTATAAACCTAAAACAACTAGGCTGGCTCGAATTTCAAAACTACCTTATAATTCCTCAACTCACTATTGCCCACAACATATTACACCTACCTGACAACACCCCAATACTCTCTCAACTTCTAATCCCTTACAACAATCTCAACTCACTTCGCTCCTCTTGTAAACTCATGGCAAAATCTATAAAGGCAAACAACACAGCAGGTGATTCTTTATTCACTAATACAATAGGTAGAAGTTGGAATCTCTTACCTAGTGACATAACTCTGACTACATCCCTGCCACTTTTCAAACAGAAAATTAAACAGTACTTCCAAAATCATTGGCTGTGTTCCTGCAATACACCTGACTAACCATTTTCTCTTACTCTGTTTCCCCTCCACTCTTTTCTTCTCTATCCACCTCAGTTTTGTTTCTTTTACTGTTTTGAGATTTAAGTATGTACTTTTTGTACAATTGTGGATATTTAATGAACTGCTTATTGTAAACTTGTTTCTCTTTTAAATTATCTTTCGTTCTTTTTGTTTTTGTAATATCTGATTTTAGCTATTATCTTAGAGTAGTAAATTTTTTTATGTAATGTACTTAGTATATAGTGGAGCTTTTCTCCTCGGGCCTCTGCTGAAAATGGACATGTATCCAGCCAGACTAGCCCGGTCAACAAATGTAAAATAAATAAAATAAAATAAAATAAATAAATAAAAATAACAGGTGTCTTGTCTTGTAATCTTTTTTCATTATTTTTTTAAAATTCTTTGCTATGTAGTCAACAAAGGGAGAAACATTTTATTTTTTACTTCTATTATAGTAAAAGTTTTTTATGACCAGATAAACTTTTTCTGCTTCAGAAAACATATAATTGTTTATTGTTTCCCCACTATTATCTATTAATTGTGTTTTATATAGATGTTTCCCAATTAGATGTGTACTTATAATTTAGCCATTGACTTATGACATTAAGAATAATTGATTCTGAATATAGTTCTAAGTGTGGAAAAGCTATTCTGCCATCTTCCCAATTTCTGTAATGCCATGTGTGGCTAATTCTTGTTTTTTCAGAAACCAGAGAAATATAACCAATAAAGAGTTAAGTTGCTTCATTAATTTTTTAGAAAGAGAAGCTATTACGGTTTGGAACATATACAACATTTTAGGTAATATAATCATTTTAACTAAGGTTAACTTTTCCTCCATGGTAAAGTACATTTTGTTCCATTTGTTTAAGTGATCCTTGACAGTGTTTATTAACATTGTGCAATTTATTTGTATAGTATCTTTTTAAATTGTTTTATCTATATATATATATATATATATATATATATATATATATATATATATATATATATATATATATGGGTCTACCTGCGATGGTCGATAAGCCATTTGATCGACTTTCATTTGTTCGACAATTCATTTGGTCGACAGGCAGATTTTCCCCCCTCCCCAATGTTGTGCGACCCTGGAGTTGATATATAGTTAGGGGGGGTGGGGGGCACAGCCCCCCACATTGGGGGTGTGGGAGGGTGAAGCTCCCCACATAAAACTGCTTGTCGACCAAATGAGTATCGATCATATGGCCTGTCGACCATGTGATAGGGATCCATATATATATATATATATATATATATATATATATATATATATATATATATAAATATCCCTAAATATTTAAACATAGTATTCCCCCAGTTAAAATTTCTATATTTTCCAGGGTTTGGATTTTTCTAGGGTTTGTTTTTTTTTTATTCACAAAATTGTTTCAGTTTTGTTATGATTAAAATTTAGGCCAGAAATATTTTCAAAATTATGTAGAGATTTTATGATGTGTTCACTTGAAGAGTCTATGTCCCCAATTGTTAATAAAATATCATCAGCAAAAAGCTGAATTTTGGAATGATAGTTTACATTAACATAAACGTTACTTATCTTGTGATTAGTTCTTATATACTTAGCTAAGGATTCCACTGATATAACAAATAATAAGGGAGATAGAGGGCACCCTTGCTTGGTACATTTGAATATTTTTAGTAGTCCTGATAAAAAAAGCTCCAATTTTAATATATGATATAGAAGTGGTATATCATTTGCTTAACAGTTTTATAAAATCTGAAGAAAAATTATGTATTTCTAATACTTTAAATAAATATGGCCAACTTATAGAATCAAAAGCTTTATCCAGATCCAAACTGATTAATTCTTTTTTTTTTTTTTTTTTGCATGGTCTATTAAGGTTAGAAGTCTAATGACATTATCTTGAACCATTCTGTGTGAGATAAACCCTGTTTGACCATCTGTTATTATTTTTAGCAAAAAGTCATTTAATCTGCCTGCCAAAATTGATGTAAAAATCTTGTAGCCCACATTCAAAAGAGAAATAGGGTGATAAGAAGTCACTAAATTAGGGTCTTTGTCATGCTTTAAAATGGGTAAAATCATTGCATATTTCCATAAGGGGAAAACGCTGTCATTCTTTTTGTATTCTTCAAAAGCATCAATTAAAATCCTTAGAGTCTTATCTGGAAGTATCTTATATATTTTTCCTATTAGTCCATCAAGACCCAGAGACTTATTGTTTTTAATGTTTTGTATTCTTTCTTTAGTTCCTTTAATGATATTGGTTTAAGTAGTCTAGTGTTTTTTTCCTTTGTTTATTTTTTCTTTATGTTGTCTTTCAAAAATTCATCCTTCAGAGTGTTGTCAATATTATTTGAATTGGTGCCATTTACTGTTTCATGATGTGTTCTAAAGGCCTCTAGTATTTATTTTAGATCAGATATATGTTTAGGTTTCTTCTTGGAATTATCTATAATTTCTTTAACGTGATTGGCATTTGTAAAGCTTTTAGATTTAACTGCAAGTCTATGCATATTTTTAAGATTAGTTGAATAAGTTTTTAATTTTATTTTCTCTAGATTTTTTGCTACTTTGTGGTTCAAAATCTCTGTGTACGTCAGGTTTAGTTGTTTTATTTCAGCAATTTTAGCAACATATTTCATGTTTAATGTATCTATTTTGATTGTATTCGTATTACCTCATTGCCCATTCCTTCCTTTTGTTTAAATACCAACTTTCAATTTTACCATATAATATAATTTTAATGTATCCCAAAGTATAATTCTAGAAGTCCCATTATTATCATTGATATCAAGAAAAGATTTTATTTCTGTTAATAGCCATTCTCTAAAATCCTTTAGCTTAGTAATATATACAGGTAATCTCTACCAGAAAATCAAGTTCCTAGGTGTTATGTGCACTTGATAACATTGTGGTCAGATAGTGAGCATGATCTTGGTTATTAAGTCATTGGTAACAGATATCTTATCTATAGTTGTTTGTGTACCAAACCTATAAGAGTAATGTGTATATTGAGGGTATTTTGACTCTCTTGTGGCATAGATATCCCTCATATTTGAAGTGCTTATAAAATTGTTTAGCTTTATGGCTGTGGCCGACAATCCAAAATTACCATTTTTAGTAGTGTCATTCTTAGAAAGGATACAATTAAAGTCTCCTGCACATATGTCTCCTTTAGCTTTAATTAAGATTAATTCTAAATATTTATTTGCTGTTTCTGCCCCGACACCAGGTATCCAGTGTATGTTATCTAAAGTGATGTACTTTCTGTTTCTCTCTAATGTTACAATACTCAGCTTGCCATTTTTGTCTGATAATGAGTCAATAACTTTAGGTACAGGTAGGGATTTTTTCCACAAGATCATAGCGCACCTTCTGTTGGACTGGAAATGAGATTCAACAAGTATTTAGTATCCATTAAAAACATTCTATTCACATACATTTCTATTAAATGAGTTTCTTGTATGAAAGTAATGTTCAATTTGTTTGTTTTGAGATACTTACATAAACTTCCTCCCTTTATATTATTATTACGGTCATTGGTATTAATTGAAACACATTTATAAGCAGACATATTTGAAGACACATTTTAGTATTATGTATTCTATTATGGACAAAATATAACTTTAAACATATCTAATATATAATTGTAACTATATACAACTCCAAACATAGAATATGATATTCCTGGTTCAATGAGCAAGTCATTGAAGCTACCTTCTAACATCCTACAATCATTGGTCATTATCAGTCTAATGCTTCTGCCTTGATTTAATGAATAGCAAAATCTGCGTCAAAATATGACAACTCTCCTAATATGTGTAGGATAACTAATCAACCCTTTAGGGTGTCATTATCTTACATATTAATTACTTCAGTCAGACAACTATGAACATAAAAAGAAGTATCTGATAACAGTGACACAAACCATTCTGTTTTCAAATGATAAAAGCTCTAAATCTATTAAGTAGTAGAGCATTTGTTACTCATTACTGAAAAAAGTAAGCAAAGGAATTTACTCATATATTCTATTGCAGATTGTAACTGACTTAATAGCACACTTATATCAAACCCTCTATATTTGGGAATTGATACTAAGACTTTTCAATAGAATAAAATAAATATAGTGACCTCCTAGCTTTAACTTAGCTAGTGTTTAACAGAAATGTCAAATGAATGCAGTGAGAATTATATAATTACCAAAACTTTTCATATCAACTTTTGCTGAGTACATTATAACATTGTATAAAAATTGTGAAGAGCAAAAGAGGGATGCCTCTAATAATTCTGAACCTTATCATGTTCTGCCATTCACTTAAGTAAGAGATGTATCAAATTTCCCCTATTATATCTCCTTACTATTGTATATCCAAACACACAAACAAAAGGCATAAATCTTCAGGAACTTATATACGTGTAACTTCTGTGGTTTGAATCAGTAGATTTGCACATAACCATAAAGTTAGCATAAAGTATCACAAATATATACTTCTAAACAAAAGTATCACATATATTTATACTTTTAAACACAAAGGTGCCATTGTATCCTTTTCTCTTTCCCTTTTAACTATCATAGTGTGAATTTATATACCAAATGTCCAGCATTATTTCATTTTACTTCTATTAAGCAGCTTCAGTTTACGCTGGCAGTTCTAGACATTAGAGGCATTATATACAACTATCTGTACCTATTAGGTTAATTAAACATGTTATTTTCATATTCAAAATGCTTTACTGAATAATCTTGCAAATAAAATCATTTTGAGTACCTTTTCCTGCTCAATTTTGAGTGGATTTGCATTTCTGAAGCTTAAAAAAAGCTTGTACAGTCCGTTGTGAAGCCCAGCTACTGAAATCCGGCATCTTTTCCATTGCATAATGTCACACAGTGATGACGAAATTTCAAATGCCACACAGTTCTTTCCTTCACACTGTAAATCAACAGAAGAGCCGCTGTGTGCAAGAAAATGGCTGTACTGCGCTCGAGACTCTAAGTAAGTTAAGCTTTTGAACATTCTGGCAGTAAAAAATATCTCAAGGGTAATATTAGCAAGAACTTTTCATCTGAGTAAGAAAAAAAGGGAACTGAACATGCACAACCACTATGCTGATGGTAAAAAGAAGCTATTATATTAATGGCCACTGCCACAGCTAGTCTAACAGTGCTCACTGTATTGATAAAGACACTACAAAGGCACTATGGTTTTAAACATATTGAACCAGTTGTAAGCATAAAACATCAGTTTCTCTACATTCTACTCTTAATTTCAGTATGGTATAATAAAGCCAAATTTGTCTGCACTTTAAGAACTGCATTTTTACTGTCCCCCCTTTTATGTAATCCACAGTGTATATCACCAATAAATAAAAAGCATAAATTATTATTTTCACCTCCCAACAGTAATTTTACTAAGTGGATATTGTGCCTCCAGAGTATTCTGTACTTTATTTCTTTATAGGTTTTAAACTACATAAGGCAAAGTGGATACATATAGAAAGATGTCAGTATAACAACACCACTTAGTGTCTCTATATGCTTCTAATCAAGTAATAAGCAACTATATGCAAATTAAACAGCCTGTTCATATAAATTTCTATTTTTATAATTACCAGTGAGAGATAAGAAAGGATTTATATAAGAAGATTTTTACCTTTACCTTAGGGTTTGTTCGTTTGTTTTTATAACATTTAGATAAATTCTATCAGATGAATGATATTACATGTGAGAATTAGTAGATTTATTTCCCTTTTAGTTTTTTTTATTGGTTTTGTCATTTGTAAATAATTTGCCATTGATAGCTTGTCCTTTTAGACTTGGAAGTGAAATATCCATATCTTCTATTTTCTCCAACAGTTTTTTTTTTTAACAAAATCTGTTCCTTCTTTGAGGTTGTTGAAATTTTTTTGACCATTAGAGAGGGTAATCTTTATTCTTGCAGGGAATAAGATCTGAGCTTTTATATCAGCCTTTTTCAAAATTTTGATGAGAGAGACACATTCTTTTCTTTTTGTTATTGCAATGGAAGCATAGTTATTATCAAACCTTACATTTTTCCCATTGAGTTGTATTGGATTTCCCGACCAAGCTGTTCTCAGTACTAAGTCTTTGTCCTGTGTAGATAAAAACTATACTATTATAGATTTCACTGCAGCTCGACTCTTGGAGATATATATATTGGAGAGAACCTGTGAGCCCTCTCAACCACAAATGAGAAGGACTCAGGAAGGTTTAATATTTTGGGCAGCCATTCATTTAAAAACAGGACCATATTACTTCTTTCCATTTTTTCGGGTACCGCATATATTCTAATATTGTTCCTTCTTGATATAGACTTCAGATCTTCTACTTTCTCTAATAAATGGTTGGTGTGTTTTAGAAGGAATTCTATCTGAGTGTCATTTTCCATCTGTCTGCCATCAATGTCATTTACTGTTTCTTCTATGGCTGCTATTTGTTCAGAATGTTTAGTAATAATTTTTTTCAAGTCTTCTATTTGTTTCTTACTTTCCTTTTTCATGCTCTCCATGATTTTTTTTAGGTTATCCATTTTCACAGAGAGGTCCTGTATGCTGGAAATTATTGTATGAAGTTCTTTTTTCATGGAACTGTCTTGAGGAGAGGCTTTAGTATGACTCATAGTTATATCCAGTAGTACTAAGCTGTAGAACTTCTGACAGGAAATTTCTTGATAAAAGTCTCTGAAAACTCAAATTTCTTCTTTGTAGATAATCCACAATATCAAGAAATATAATTTGTGAGAAAAAACTTCAAAGTTTTTTTAATTAGAACATAAAAATCCTGTCACAATTTTTACAGGCAGAGCATCAGAAGAGTGCTGCTATCACCTCAGCATCTTAGCCCCCCCCCCCACTTCCGCGTTTTTGACATTACTTTCTTCCTTTTTTGTACAACCTATTTATGTTCAAACTGCAGTAATTTGGCTTGTTTTTTTAATTTGTTCTGTGCTTGTTCCTGGTAGGCACGACTGTCTCTGTGTATCTATTAACAGGATTGTACAGGATCTTTGTGAATAATTTTAAATAGGCAGAATCGTACCATGTTATCACTTAATAGTAGGAAGTTTGCGTTACAAAAATTCATAAATATTCCAGTGTAAGCTGGGGTCCTAAGTTTTATTTTTATTTCAAAGGAGACAGCTTTATGGTCTAATCTTACCAGAGAGGACATTATACTGGGTGGGAGGGGTTGCAGTGTTTTCCCATGTTACTGAGGATCAGATCCAGTATGTTCACACCCAACTAGGTGTATGGAATATCTGCTCTAAGGGTTTTGATATGACAAATTCCATAAGTCTTTGAGCCTGCAGTTTTACTGTCATGCATTATCCCCAGTTTATAGTGGTGTAGTTAAAGTTACCCATGAATATGGTATTGGTTTAAATGGTGAGCATCTCCAGCAAGTTTAAGTATCTATTATGAGTTTCCTGGGTTATAAAGAGGGACTTCGAGTTATAAGAATATGGTGTGGGACTTTGCCTGTGGTCATTTGGATGTAAAGAAGCCCAAGGACATCATCCAGTTTGACCAGCCTTACATTGTTTTTGTTTTTTATGTAAATTGAGACTTTTCCATCCTTAGTCCTTGCCTGTGCAGTAACTGGTCTAAATGTATGGAAGGCACAGTAGCCATGAATTGCCAGGGTGCTCTCCTTGGATTTAAACCTTGTCACAGTAACTGCACAAACATTTGCATTCTCCAGGGTAAAGATAGTATGCAGGCAGTAGAGTTTCTTATTCAGACTCCTGGCATTGAACAGTATTACTTTTAGATTTTCTAGGGTTGGTATAGCCATGTCAGAAGGCTGGTCATGTTGGCATTATCAACAAGGCACTATGGGGGAGGACAATATTTTAGCCAATATTTGAAAGGTTAGAGGGGAGAGACCATCCCTGGCAAAGCAGCATTGTCTGTTGACTGTGTCTACCCATGCTGATAAATATTATACCCCAGTGAAGTGACATCAAAACTGAGCCAGTTGCTAAAACAAATCAATTTCTGTTCATATTGTGTCATGATCTTTGCAAAAGATAAAATGCTGCACAATGTTAGGCTTATTGTGGTAGGTGTTGTTTTGGTGGAGTGTTTTTGGGGCTGATGAGAATATTTCATGTAGGTGCAATATACAAGAGGTCTTTGTAGTTTAGAAAGATTACATTTAAGAGCCTCAACATATGGTGGTCTATGTGACTGATCCATACAGTGTATGGTGGATGTAGTGTTTACATTACTGACAACCTAACTGGTATTATGAGTGCTTGGATTAGAGAGCTTTGCCTACAGTGACATTATTCAATTACACTGCTCATATTACTTATGAGTTTAAAAATTAGTTGGATGTCAAAACATGTGAGACAATTGCTACATTGCCTTAGGATGTTTATATCCACCCAGTTGTCAGCTGAGACAGCAGGACAGCCGAAATCCATGATTATAGGCCCTATTTACTTGATCAGAAGTTTGCTGAAGAAGTGGAAATTTAAAACAGCCTTATCTAAAGCAAAACTCAATGGGCAATGCTTGTCAATGCACAAGATAGTTTTTCTTTACACAAGTGTGGACTGGGGAAGATTTATGAGTAATCTTATAGAAGAAAATTAAATTTTAGTGCCTGTGTCGGCACAGCACATTACTAAAATAGCAGCATGGTCAGCAAGTGCTTGCTAGCTCTGCATAAGTGTGTCAAGAGCTGTGCAAACAGGCCAACTTTACACAGGCAAGGAAAACTGACAATGCACAAAATGGCAGTGTGGCCATTCAGAAGGTCACACTCAAATTTATTTCTCCGTTTCACATCTCGTAACAGACCAGGCTACTCCCCAGTGCCACTGGAGCTCAGTTCTTAGTATCTATAATGTAAAATCCCTAACACAAATCCCAGATGTGAATAACTAGGCTGCAAAAAAAATAAATAAAACATGAAATACTAATAAAAATTAATCAACATTTCATGAGCCAACGGTGAGGTCAGTGAACCTTAAAAGCAGTTTAAAATGAAAAAGTGCAATAAAATATAACAAATAATATAACAAAAATTAGACATGTGCAAAAGTTACCAGAAGTACTCATCTTGTGCTTAGATTGCAATGAATTGAAGCCAAACCCCCAGATTCATGAAACCTCCGTGTAAGACTTAATATGTCTTACTCGAAGGCTGCAGTTGAAAGGCATGACATCAGCATGCCATGAATATTCATGAGGGCACGCTGACTCATCCGTAACTTTTACACGGACTGAGTAGGAAAGCAGGGGGCGTGCCCGACTGCTGAGCTGTCTAAAAGTCCATGCCCCTGCAAGGTTTTAAAAAGCATAATGTCAACAGAAAAGAGAGAGTTCGCTCAAATGTACTTGCACCCAACACCACACTCCCTGACACTGTCAACCCCCATCACAGTTATAAAATGTAAAATATTAATTTTATTTTTTTTAAATCCATGATATAGCTGCCCGTATTTGCGCTTGTTTGCGCGGGTGTGCCCATTGCTTAACCATAGTTAGCAATTGTGACATTGAAGAGCATATAAGAACTACTTATGCAAATTAAGCCAAATAGCAATAGCGTAATGGTAGAGCGTATGCACAAAGAGGAGACATTCACGGTTCACATCCCACCACTCCCCTTCTTATTTATGTTTTAAATCAGTATTTGAAACAATACCAGACATATATGAATACAATTTTATTAAAAGCAGTGACATGGCCAATCTATCAGTGAACAAAATATATATTCTTAAAGGACCCAGATATATAATAGGCTGCTGTTAAGCAACGCTTTACCCAGCGAAACACAGATGCCCATAGTTTAATAGCACTTTACCCAGCTAAACACAGGTGCCCATAGTTTAATAGCGCTTTACCCAGCTAAACAGAGGTGCCCATAGTTAAATAGCGCTTTAGCCAGCTAAACACATGTGCCCATAGTTTAATAGCACTTTACCCAGCTAAACAGAGGTGTCCATAGTTAAATTGCGCTTTACTCAGCTAAACAGAGTTGCCCATAGTTTAATAGTGCTTTACCCAGCTAAACAGAGGTGCCCATAGTTAAATAGCACTTTACCCAGCTAAGCAGAGTTGCCCATAGTTTAATAGCACTTTTCCCAGTGCAATAGAGTTGCCCAAAGTTTAAAAGCACTTTACCCAGTGCAATGTGTTTGCACGGACGTGAGCACCACGCCAACCAGGGCACCGGGGAGCAATGTAGAGCTAAGTTACTTAAACGCAGCAACACCCCCTAGCCTGTCTAGACAGTATTAAAATAAAACACTGAGAAGGTTCGAACCCAGGACCCTGTGCATCATAATCAAAGTACAGAACCACTAAGCCATGACAACATAGGGAAAACAGACATTATTAACATTCATATACTTACGAATGGTAGTTTAACCATTACTAAGCAGGTCTGCAGTCAGCCGAAAATTTTACAAAATGGCCAATCACAAAAAAGTGCAGGAAATGCGGCATATTTAAGCCCCATAGGCGGCAATACTCACCATAACTGATTGTAGCTCACATTTGCAGTCAGAATGGCAGGTGCAGGAGAGGGTTCACGCTTCTGAGCCCAATGTTGGGGCAACAAGGAGTCCAAATACATGGTTTGGCTCCTTGTCCACCATCATGAGTCAAGACTCCTGCAGGGCCAGTTCCAAGGGATGGAGTACAAGGCAGAGGCTTGGAACCGGTTAGCTCGTGACCTCACCAGTGCCACAAGCGTTCCCCGGACTGGTGAGCAGGTCCGTCACCACCATGCAGACCTGAAGAGATGAAAGCAGGACTGCCTGAACCAGTGGATACAGGAGGCCCATGGGATGCAGAATGCCCCACAACTGAGTATGTAGCCATGGAATGCAGTATGTAAGAATTGATAATGGAGTATGTATAACGGATAGGTATGTCTCAATATCCCTTCATTTACTTTACAGCTGCAGGTGACTGTGCTATGAATCAGCAAGCCTATGCTGATAGGCTGCTAAGGCTGCGCCACCAGGCAGGTTAGTGATTATTCTGCATGTATTGTTATATAAAATATAGGATAGAGCATGAAAGAAAGTGTTGTAGTCCAATAAAACAGCCATAGAATTGCCTGAATAAGACCTCTGCATGTACTGCCAGATAAAAATGTCAGAGAGGCAGAAAAAGAGTAACCCATTAAGAAAGATAACATATGTCTGGAATAATATCTCTGCAGGCACTGTCATATAACATAAGTGAGTGAGCCTGAAAAAAAGATTGTTCTAACCTATCAATAAAGGTATAATATGTCTTGAACATGTCTGCCATAAACACCGTTAAAACAAATAAAGGAGTGAGCCTGTGGAAAAGTGTGCAATGTCATTAATAAAGGTCTAAAACCCAGAGTGTGGCTGTGTCACAGAGTCTGAAATGTTGTTGCACCCCTGCATTATACAAACAGTACTGTTTGAAAATGTGCTGGCAACCCAGAGTTATGCAGTCCCATATAAAGTGGGTGATGGAAGTGCTAGTAGCTGTGAAACATATATACAGTCCACAATAGTCAGTTACTGGCTGGCACAAATAAGTAAACCTGGCACACATGTAGCATGTAATTATTCACCAGAAATGTGAGTGTGTGTTAAGAAATGCAGGGTTCTGTACAAATCAAAGTGAAAATGTCATGTGAAAACATCCCAGATATGTAGATAAAGAAATATAAATGCAAACAAGAAATATGTAGCAGTAACACCTGCATCCTGGACAGTTAGTATGTCAGATATAGGTCAGGCATATATTGAACTAGCCAAACCCATGACACAACCTAATGTATGGTGGCAAGTGTAATAATACAGGTAGGGGATATACACTTGCAGTCATTGGGAATGTAGTGTAGACTAAAAGGTCATTATAAGATGTTAACTGAGTTTTTTTCAACACCCTACCGTATGTGCATAAACCATGCAATTCCACACCTCAATGGGTATGTGTAACCTTAAATATTTGTTGGGACATATGTCCTATTGTTTTATAAATATTTGCATTGATGTTGATGCATGTGCCCTGTTCAAACACCATGTTCATGGTGGCCTGTTGCTACCAAATATCCCTGCATGCTGTTAGAATATCCACTGTCGTTCAATATATGCATGTGTTATGCTTGCTGTTCAACTTTTGGAACCTTGGTGTGTTGGGTTAATGGGGATATTACTGCATACTGTTACAACTAATCTGGAATGCTGTTGTTTATGTTGTAATTAAACACACTTAATCACAGAACGTATGCAAAGGCCGGTCCCAGCGGACCCACCTGTCCCTCCTCAGTTGGTGAGTGCACCTGGCACCAGCAGCTCCGGTGCCCAGCCTGGGCTCCCCTCCTCCATTGGTCCTGTGCCACCTTCGGGTGGAAGCACTGCAGGGGATGGGGCTCATCCCCCCGTACAAGCATGGGTGGAGAAGGGCCACCTGTCACCCTTCAAAGGGTCCGGGCTGTGGTGCGTAGGGAGATCCAGTGTTCAGCCGCTGATCCCCTATGCCAGCTTGAGGCGAGAGTGGCGCATCTCTTGGGTGAGCCTGCCCATCCTACTCAGCCCCCGGCACAGCCACACTCGGGGCTGTGAAGGTGCAGTGGTGACTGCCCATGGGTGGGGATCTCAGTTCCACTGTTACCATCTGTGGGCTCATGGGCTTGCGATTGCCAAACAACCTTCCCCGTCAATTGTGTTCACCCACCCCATGTGTCAAACTCCACCCCTGTATGCGTCTTGTTTGTCTTGTCTGTTTATCTCCCCAACCTACCTTCCCAAATATACCTACATCCTCTACATCACATTCCACTCTCACCTGAAAAAAAAAATTAAAAAAAGGGCAATCTGTTCCCACAAAAAAATTACGCCCCATACATAGCTGACCAATTCGCACACATGTCCGCTGGACATGTAAACTGATAATTCTAATTGGCAGTACAACATATTTTGTTGTCCTCACCCCTCTCTCAGGGGTGGAAGGTTTCAAATTTCACACCAAATTTCATACATACGCACAGCTGTTGCTGGTAAAGAAATGGGCAGCTATGGACCTTCCCTACACCCATCCTGCACATCCCAAGCTGGTTTTGCTACTGTCTTTCCCTCTTTGTGCCCCCTTTTTCACCACTTTCCTATCTCCCCATTTTCTTTTAAAAGAAATTAGCGCGGGGGTTAGCGGGAGTAAGCACTTTTAAGAAGTAGTGGGGGTGCACGGGTGTGAGCTTGTGTGCGCTTAGCTAAGCATTGCTAAGCGTTGCGCAAACCCGCGCAAACTCGCTTACAACTGCTTAAAAGTGCCTTAGTCACTCTGTATGACAAGGCCCTTGTACTGCTCAGCAGCAAAATAAAATACCCTTATCACCCTCAAACCCGGGACCTTGGACTCACCAGTCTGCATGAAGTACCACTACACCATAGCAGATATACAATAACTTAGTGCTGAAAGCAGTATATCATGCATTACCACGAGTAAATGTAAAGGGAAAATAGGAATGGCATAACACAAATCTTGTTCTGTGGGCCTTAACCAGCAGGTGTTGTGGAATTGCATGACATGACTGTGAAAAGAGAATCAGCCATGCTAGTAGGGAATAAGGTTACAGTAGCACCTTACAAACCCCACACAGTATTAGAGCAGGATAAACACTGGCATATTTGCATAGGTCACAGGCCAGACCTCCTAACAGTGACTGCTCTACAGTGATGACCCTGATTTGTAAACAAATGTTAGCTGTGCCCCTCTGACTCCCTGTGAAATGTACTAACAGTAGGCAGAAAGGTGTTGAATCTCACTTAATGACAAATGTCAATAAGTGAGAGTAGACACCGCTTGCACGTCAGAAAAGGTGTAGTAATACATATGCTCTGAATCCCCCAAAGTCTGAACTGCAAAATGTCTGAACTATATCACAGGTGTATCCCAGTTATATGTACCTTTCCCTGAGGCTGTTCAAATATATATGTGAGAGTATCTGAGGCCTGGAAGAGTCAGAAACACACAGGCATATCAGCTTGCCTGCTGTTACACACTCTGCAAATAGCTGTAGAATTAATCCCTCAAGCATGCCCTTATGTAGGAGTACACCACAGAAATATCAAAAGATGTAGCCATGTACTGCTAACAACCACCTGTGACAATGCCATTGTTCAGGTGCTGAAAAGACTGCTGTGGTGCACAGTCAAAGAATACTAGGCTGACCTCTGTCTACCATCTGGATATGTCCACAGGTGGGAGCTACTCAGACAGACTACAAGCCTTCATAGACTTACAGGTACACAGCAACTCTGCATGTTCAGTAAGATAAACATCACACAATAATAAATAATGCACTCTGCAGTTCTGCACCCCTACCCAAAGGTACTATATACCCGTGTAGTCAGGCACAACCAAGGGTGTAGGTAGGCATACACAGTACAGAAATATGTCCAGTTGTCCTGAGCAGACTGTGCTAATGTCAACACAAACAAACCACAAACTGTTCAGAAGTGAGTAACGTACTAATGACAGTATAGCAGCTCACAAACAGTGCATGTGCCAGCTATTCATCATTGGTAGCACAATATACTTAGTTGTCCTCACCCCTCTCTCAGGGGTGGAAGGTTTCAAATATCCCACCTAATGTATTGCATATGCACAGCTGTTGCTGGTAAAGAAATGGGCAGCTATGGACCTTCTCCGCACCCATCGTGTACATCCCAAGCTGGTTTCCCTACTGTCTTCCCCTCTTTGTGCACCCTTTATCACCACATTCCTATCTCCCCATTTACTTTTCTGTCAAAGAAATGAGCGCGGGGGTTAGCGGGAGTGAGCACTTGTAAACAGTAGTAAGCGTGTTTGCACCAGTGTGCATATGTGTGCACTTAGTATTGCTAAGATATGATAAGCTACGCCAAGCTTAGCTTAGTATTGCTAACATAAAATAAGCTACGTTAAGCTTAGCTAAGCATTGCTAAGCATAGCGTAAACCCATGCAAACCCGCTTACAACTGCTTAAAAGTGCCTTAGTCACTCTGTATGACAAGGCCCTTGTACTGCTCAGCAGCAAAATAAAATACCCTTGTCAGTCTCAAACCCTACACCTTGGACTCACCAGTCTGCATGAGGTACCACTAAGCCACAGCAGATATACAATAACTTGGTGCTGAAAGAAATATAACATGCATTGCAAGGAGTGAATGTAAAGGGAAAATAGGAAAGCCATAGGAATACATTGCAATAAAGAAATATAACATGCATTACAAGGAGTGAATGTAAAGGGAAAATAGGAAAGCGATAGGAATACATTGCAATAAAGACATATAACATGCATTACAAGGAGTGAATGTAAAGGGAAAATAGGAAAGTCATAGGAATACATTGCAATAAAGAAATATAACATGCATTACAAGGAGTGAATGTAAAGGGAAAATAGGAAGGCCATAGGAATACATTGCAATAAAGAAATATGCATTACAAGGAGTGAATGTAAAGGGAAAATAGGAAAGCCATAGGAATACATTGCAATAACTACTGTTGTATGCCAGTTAATTCCCTAATTCCAAAAGAAAGTACATACTCCCATGTATCCAGTATTAGCATTAGGAGGGTGTGAGTAAACTTACACACTGAAAAGAGTGTACTGGAAGAAGCAACAATCAGGTTTCAGTACAACATGCATTTCACTGGCTACAACCCAGCTTCAAATATGAGACATATACTAACCTTCTGACTGACACAACAGTGTCCACAGCAAACAAGCATGGTCCCACCTTGCAAAACTGAAAGGCCTACGCCTACCTAACCTATCATTTTATAGCAGTGTCCTGAAATCACAGTGAGAACTGCAATTACCACACAGCAGGCTGCATGCAATTACTAAATGGTGGGCACCAATTGGTGCCGAGGCCATCACATGCACATGTGCAGATACCTATAAAAGCAGCCTGTACTTGCTGTCCACACATGCAATAATATCATTGCAGCAACTGGAGAGAGAGAGAGAGAGAGAGAGAGAGAGAGACAGACAGACAGACAAACAAACAGAGGCAGTTGGAGACACCAAACAAAAAAAAAAAAAAGAAAAAAAAACACGTCAACAGGTACAACAGACAGAGGTGAGAAATACAAAGGTAAGGTATGTAACAGAGATGCATTTGCTGGCATCCGAATGATGTGTCTGAAGGATACTCTACATACTGTGAACCCTCCATATGTGGTAGCAGTCCATATCTATATGTATATGTAGATATGCATAGAGCAAGGGACATACTGCAACTTTTAGTGAAGGCTGGACATATATATGTAGTTGAAGGTTGCTATGTGCACATATCTATGTAGGTTATAGTGTGTGGCATTGAAAACAGCAAGCAGTGCAGGTATATGTCATGTGGTGGTTAAATGCTGTGGGACTGAGTTACAGCCAGTGAGGTCTGCTACAGCTATACAGCCTGAGGACAGCGAAATGCATTCTGAACAACACTGTGCAATATTAGTACATAATTGTATGTCTCACAACTGTTACATAATTGATATTCCCACCATGAAAGGTGGGCAGTATATGTGCCTATATGTGCATGTATATGTACAGCAATGGATGTTTACAAGTATGTGTATATATATATATATATATATATATATATATATATATATATATATATATATAGATATAGATATAGATATATACATATATAGATATATATAGATATATGGATATGTAGATATATAGATATATACATATATAGATATATAAATAAAGACATAGGGAATTTGCAGACTTTGGATCCATCCCAGTTTGGCTTTGTCAAAGGCAGATCATGCCTTCTAAACTTTTTCGAAACAGTCACCAAAGCCATTGATGAGGGAAAGGCAGTCCATACAGCCTACCTCGATCTGGCGAAGGCCTTCGATACAATACCCCACTCGGGTATCATTGAAAAACTCATCAGCTTAAATGTTAACCCATACATCACAAGATGGGTTGCAAACTGGCTGAGTGACAGAACCCACAGGGTCAGAGTTGCTGGCGCCATGTCAGACACAGTACAGAAATATGTCAGACTCAAAGCCTGTCACAAGTGGTGTACCACAGGGCTCAGTCCTGGGCCCACTCTTGTTTGGCATCTACTTTTCCGAAGTACAAGCAAACACAGAAGGGTTATGGCTGACAAAGTTTGCAGATGACTGCAAACTGGGCGCCATAGTAGAAAACACATCTGACACAGATATCCTTCAGAAGGGTCTCACAGAAACGGATAACTGGTGCCAGAGCCATGGCCTAAAGTTAAATGCCAAAAAATGCATAGTCATACCCTTCGGGAAAAACAAGGTTACCCCTAGCTACCAAATAGGTGGCAATCCACTGAGCACAGAAGAAGTTATCAGGGACCTGGGGACCCAGGTTGATAGTAGTCTGTCGACACCCATGTAGCTAAAGTAGTTAGGAAGACCTTCTACATTACCCACCTTATCATGAAGGGATTCTCATCTAGATCAAGGGAGGTCATAGTCTCCCTATACTCATCACTCATCAGACCAATGATTGAGTACAATGCCCCATTCGGAATGTATCTGACCCGACACTTGCAGCAGCTGGAGAGGCCACAAAAGTTCCTCACCAAAAGGATAAAGGGTCTCAAACATCTGTCCTATGCTGCCCGACTGAAAGAACTCCAGCTCTATTCAGTCGCCACCGCTTGCTCAGAGGTGACCTTTGCCTAACATACAAGGCCATGTCAAACCCAGATTTGATGAATATGCTTCACCTCAAAAAATCTAGATCCGTCAGAGCCACAAGGGGAGACTTAAACCTCGACGGCTATTAATAGGACGTGCTGGAGGGATAGATTCATCACCCAAAGACTCCCTATGCTGTGGAATAAAATCCCGGTATATGTGAGGCAGAGCACCTCGCTGGCCTTGTTCAAGAGAAATCTTGACCAATGGATGGGAGATCGCAGATATACCCCAGGGATTACCTCAGTGTCACTGCTCGACAGAGGCACAGCAAAATAATGGGTATAGTTCCCCATACTAAAGGGGTGGCGTAAGCCACAAAACTATGGGCTAGGCTTGTAAATGCCCTCGGGCAGATAGCCTAGTATGAACCTATGAACCTATGAACCTATATACATATATAGATATATATATAGAGATATATAGATATATACAGATATATATGGATATATATAGATATATATGGATATATATAGATATGTATATATATATATATGAGAGACACGGGGTCAGACGTATTGCAACAGGTGCCTGGTGACCAAGGCATGGACTGAACACCAGTGTTGATACTGCAGTGCCATACCCCATTCCAAAACACTTTACCCACTAACTACCAGATAGGTAGTTGCCTGCCTAATACTGAAGGTGTCAGAAGGGAACATGGGACACAGGTGGACAGTAGTCTCCCCTTTGATATTCACAGTGCCACACTAGTCTTGTAATCTGTCTACATGGTATGTGTCATCACAAACGTTGTGTCATGTACGGAAATATAGGTCAGTGTTCCCCTGTACTCATCACAATGCCCCATGTGGTATGTACCTCACATGACAACTACAGCAAGTGGAAAGGCCACAGACATACCTCACAAAGAGTAATACTGCCCTCAGACACATACCCTCTGCAGACTATCTCACATAACCACAGCTACAGTGTGTTGCATACTGGCCACCCAGAGGTTACCTCTGCCGAACATACAGAGGTACGTCACACCCATAGCAGTCAGACAACCACCATGTCAGCACCTCATAATCCCACCGGACTACATGGCCTAGGTCCCTAATCCCCACCACCTCAATAAACAGCACATGCTGGAGGGATAGGCTCATATTGGCAAATATGCCATACTCTGGAGTAAACCACCCAGCATTAACAAACAAGGTTCCTCAGTAGCAGATGTCATACATACCCCTGATGATTGTCTGGGGGATAGGTAACACACCCTGGGAATCACCTCTGTGCATCCGGTTGACAGGAGCAAGTTAAATCAAATTACATGTGTGTCAAAGGCCAGGGTAGTATATGTCTAGGCTGCTGTAGGCCCTAGGGCCAATAGCGTATTACCTACCTATGACACAATGCACACACACAAATGTACTCAGTGCAATACCTGCTATGTGAGGTGGAATGAGTGTGACAGTGAATGTGTGCAAGGTCTGTAACAGTGTGATAGCTTAGTGTGAGGTTGTTTCTGTCATGGTCGTTTGTGTCCTAGGTGTGAGGCCAGAGAAAGATGTGTCAGTTATTGGGATGCAGACATAGTAGGATGGCATATGTTGTGACATAGTTCCATGTGTACGACTGTGGTGTCCCATCGTAGGCTGAAGCAATACATGTATGCTCAGTAAGTGGTACTGCTGGTGAATCCAGCTGACATTTGAACTGTTGTACTACCTGAAGCTGTAGGCCTAAACAGCACAATATGTTGTATGTTCACATTCCCTGGTAACACTGTCTTGTGTGTTTCCTGTAGTCTGCACAGATTACATACCTCAGGCATAGGTATATGTAAGTAGGGGCACACAGTACTGTAAGGTACATAGGAAATGCTCATCTGTGTCAGCATACATTTGTGTGTTGTGTGAATGTCTGATGTGTGTGTAATGATGCCTGTACCATGTCCGCAATCACATGTGTGTTGCAGGGTTTGTGTGTGTACCTAACAACATGTATACTCTGTTAAAGCAGTATGCCAGCTATATTAACAACTGTGCACATATGTTAGGTAGGGGTATGGCATCAATGACTAGGGTGGGTTACTGGTAATACTGTAACTGTACTTCACATTCATTGCAATGGATGACATATTTCTTCATGCATTAGCTTGATATGTACCCCCGTGGCAAGGCTGTGCATTGGATCCCAAACAGTGTGCCAAGTACTGGTGTATACTGATTTGTTATATGGAGTGTGGCAGGCACTGTCAGCCAGTTGTGGGCTGAGCACTGATATGTGGTATTGAATGTGTGTATCCTCTGACAGGCGAACATATGCTATATATGGCAGTTAACTGATATTGGTACTGTATAATGTTAAGCGTGCCACATGACTTGCTCACACATATTGTTTACTTGTCTTCCAGGCTTATGGCTCATCAAAGGAATCCCTCCTACACAGCCACAAAGGAACAGAAAATACACCACAGGCTGGTTCGGCACTATACCCTGCAGTTTTCCAGGGCCAGCCAGCACCAGCATGAGCGTACTGCACTGTGGCAAGATCTTGTTCATCGGGTAAATGACATAGGCATGCATAACCAGACATATGAGCAGGTACGCCATCACTGCAGTGATTTAATTATACATGTCGGGCAGCGTGCATCTGATATCCATAGACAACAGCTTGCCACAGGTGGTGGGGTGGCCATACATTCCCCCCCTCACCAGAGTGGAGGAACTGCTCCTAAGTATGGTGGCTCCTGGCCTACAGCAACAACAACATCACACATGTGTCATCATGGAGGCGGGAGCCACCCAGTATGGTGACATGGAGAGTGCAGGTAACATGCCCTAGCTGTAGACTACTGTTACCTGTATTGTTAGATTATGCATATGTGAGATGTGTACTGTGTTTAGCAGTTGTGCTGCCTATTGTGTGCAATACTGATATTTTGAATAGTATCTGTACACCTATGCCTGTTGTTCTACTGTAGTTTAGCACACTCACAGTAGCAATGCCACAGTTGTGGCCACTGACAAACTGTGTCATATTCTTGTAGGTCCCTCTGGTGTGACAGCAGGGCAGACGATACATGCTGGTGAGTGTGTTAACACTGTAAAATTGGTATTGAAATGTGCATGTCATAGGGGAGGTGTAGGCCATGTACACATAACACACCTACGCATAATGCATGCTGTGCATGTTTGCTGTGAGATGTTAAACATCTCAGTAAAGTCAGTAGCTGCCTCAATCGCATGCAATGCACAGAGCATCAGACACAAATGTGGCAACACTGTACTGCACATTGGATAGGCATAGTTGACACACATGTACACAGCATAAGACGTTTGTCATACGCAGTACACCTCAACATGCTACACATAGTGTAACCGGACACCCACTGCCAGGTCACACTTCAGTATCCCACATGTCATCCACACACCACACATACTATACCTGAGGGGTAGGGGCCTAGCATGAGGCTGTGCTACACTCTTCAACACATAACACAGTCATGTTAGGCAATGCTCCCTATTGGGCACCTCACACACCCTTGTGCAACATGGCTGTGTAATTGTGAACTTAGGCACGACACTGCAGTTCAGGTACAACATGCTAGGCAGTGGTCTAGCACACTTTAATGGCCTGGAGTGACCACATGATGCATGATGATGATGGCTAATGGTACTACACCCCATACAGTTACAGTGACCACAGTACTACACATAGCTGTCATTGCTTTGCACCTCCATGTTGTGTGTGTGCACACATATGCACCTATACACATTATGCATAGCATGTTTTATGTGTGCAGACATATGCAACTATACACAATATGCATAGCAGTCGCATTCTGTACAAAGTGACACATATTTGTCCTGGAATGCAATTGGGTATATAGGTCACATGACACACATTAGGTATGTGTGATGTTTAATGTTGCAGTCATGTACCATGCAATGTCATGGCTGGCACTGGCGTATCTGAAATATGACCCACACTCACCATAACACTGTACAATGGCCATGTCCATGATTGGTATTCCATCATGTATACATGTGCCACTCATCCCGTGTGTGCACATAGCATGCATGTGCTACACCTGTGTCCACAATTATCTGCTACAGATACAGACACTGCAATCAGACATGGAAATCCATGTGACACACAGATAACACATGCAGCCATGGTGTGTATACGTGTGAGTGATGGTGCACAGGACATTGCAGAGCTTATAATACTTGAACAGAAATGTTGTGTCCTTATACACATTGTGTTCCAGGGTGTAGGCAATCACTGAACGTGTACACACATGCACCACAGCCATGTACACTGTCATTAACTATGGCTGTCTACACTCTCACTGCATGGACTTGATCAACACTTATTCTGCATGCTGACACGTGTGACGTGACTGTTTGCCTTGTGATACTGTCACCCACCTTCAACCACTATTGAGTATGTTTTGGATTGCTGTTGTGTGTGTGTATCTGCTGTAGTGAGGAGTGTGCATGTGTTCCTGTGTGCATGTGTGCATGTGTTCCTGTGTGCATGTGTTCATGTGTTCATGTGTTCATGTGTGCATGTGTGCATGTGTTCCTGTGTTCATGTGTGCATGTGTTCATGTGTTCATGTGTGCATGTGTTCATGTGTTCATGTGTCGTGTGCATGTATCCATGTGTGCATATGTCCATGTGTCCATGTGTGCATGTGTGCATGTGCAGACCGTAAAGTGTGTTTCCTGTCTTTCTCTCACAGGTGCTGAGTTAGGGGTTGGCGAAAGCAGCAGGCAACCTGAAGCCACTGCCACGAATAGTGGTGATGATGACACATGTATTTTGGCACAGGAAGATTTGACAGGGTCTGTCGTTGGTCCGCCAATCAACAGTACACAGCGTTCAACCCCATCTATGCGCACACTCATACTGTCAATACATCCCTCAGCACCAATGGCCATAGGCGAGGGACAGCATACAGTTGGCATTGACCAGGAGAGTGTGGTACCCATGGCACTTGCATCCCCTCACAGCAGCCATAGCCGTAGACCTAGAATGGTACCACATAGGCAGAGGTCCAGGGGTTCTCGGGGGAGCACCACTGGTCATATTGCCCCTGGCAGGTGTGCCCTCACAGGTCTTACGATGACCAGTACGTTCCGGGCTGTAATGCAGGCTCAAGCATGTATGGAATGGTACACCAGGCAGGGACTTAGGGTGCAGAGGGCACATTACACCGCTATCAATGACAGCATCCATGACCTTGCCGGTGCCATCCGGACTTAAACTGAGGTCATTGAGAGACATTGGGGGGAGACATTAGATGCCCTCCACAACATGTCTTCCATGAGCCAGAACCGTGCGGGACGGTTGCGACATCGACGCGGATACATGCCAGCAACAGCAACAGCTGGCAGTGGTCGCGGACAGCCCACAGTTCACAGCCGCTCCCGTAGTCACAGTACCAGCCTCAGCAATGCTGGGGCTGGCCTGTCCATTGACCATCCCAGTAGACCATGTGCACGTGGCTCTGGCCAGTCCCAGAAGGGACATGGGTCCAGTCGTCATACCTCTGCCTCTGATGACAGTACCCAGTCAGGGTTGATAACCGATACTGTCTGTAGCACCCCTGCCAGGCACAGGTACTGTGTCTGTGGCCAGAGACAGTGATCTGTACAGCCTAGCAGGTACAGTCTGTGGCTGTCCCACAAACTACCGTATATGGCAGCCACATGGTGGAGCTGTGTGCATGCAGACACACACACACATTAACCAAACAACTAGGGCTCACACATACACACACACATTACATCAACATTGGCCCATGCTGTACTGTTGTCCCACACACACACACACACACACACACACACACACACACACACACACAGACATGTCGATTGGATGGGTCAATGTCAGGCTCTGGCAAACAACAAAATGCCCTGTGCATATGATGATACCTGTATCGCCTCCTGTCATCTGCATCATTGACAGAGGGACAGGCGAACATGATGCTGATGCACAGGGTGACACTATAGCAGTGTAGCAATAATAGCAAGTTGTCAACAAGGAAGTGTAACGACATCCTTGTAGGTATATCTGAGCAGACATTATGCATCAAAGCTCTGATTGTCAATGTAGCATTGTTTACACCACTGTTAGGTCTGAGTATGTATTGTCCACCCATGTGCCACTTGGCTGAAGTGTAATGTGTTGCCAGCATGTGTTAGTGAATGGACAGTATGTGTGTGATGTGTGCAGTACAGATTAGCAAGTGTACATCTGTGAACATGATGGGTGCTTACTGTCTGGATGTACACGCATAGTGGACACATGGGACGTGTGGCATACCCTGTCGTACACATTGTTAACATCTCATAGTATCTTTCAATGGCCAGTATGCATTCTACTACAGTTATGTACTAACATGGATAGACGAGTGTATGACATGGGTTGCCACTATGCTGTGGGTGATACCGTTAATATCTGTCAATGATTTGTGGACTGGTAGTATACACAACCTCAACAGCATGACTATAAGCAATCATTGGATAATGTCCTGACAAATGATACACAGTAGTAGGGAACCCAGTAACAATTGGATCATTCCGGTGCTACACTATAACACTAACCAGTGGTAATGACCACCACCCATTCCTGTGACCACACCTGTTTAGCATATAGCCCCCTTAGGTACATTCAGACACACTAGGGATGTGTCCATCCAAATCTGGAAATGCATGGTTTGGCCTACAATGCATTCCCTGGATGGGACGCATATCCTACACAAGGGAATCATACAGACAGATACCTGTTGTCTGATACATGCTGTATAGCAGTAAGCTGACTATGGCATAGTCATCCTCATGTACTATACATACTATCCCATCAGTACCACACAGGTGGTAGCCCTCAACATGTATGTTGGGTACCAATGTGTACATACAGCCTCATGTTATGTCATGTGTCTCTTGGTATCCACATATCCATAGGTATTGTGGAGTCCCAAGGTGTATCACATAAGACATTAGAGGCCTGAATGCATATCCATAAGGCAGTCATACACCTATAAAGACTGTCCATTCTTGGCAGTCTTTATTGTGTATGACCATGTCTGACATATACCCCAGGCATATACCCTCACTCACACTACTCTTAAGTAACTGTCATGGGTGTGTGTGCCAGAGATGACCTTGGCCACAGAACACAACAGTGGACGGCCTTGTCACATACATATATATGTGACCTATGATCTGAGAAGCAGCGGCACAACCTGTCAATGGAAACAAATGTATTCATGTAGTATGCAGGCTTCACACCTATGTACTGATTGAGGGGACATGTACACATATATATTTGCCATGCAGATACCTGATGTGTGCAATGCACTTACTGTTGTAATCATACTGTCATACCATAGTAAAAGCAAAAGCCACACCGCATTGACCAGCAGTGACACACACACACTCAGCATTTGCAGGATTCAAACCCTTACCTAACTATGTTATGATGCTAGAGAGAGACACATTAACATGGCGCACTGTTTGCTTTACTGGCTGGTTTCCCTACTCCTGCTGTATTTGTAGGATGGTGACATCATCAGACTTTCCAAAGAGGAATGTACCTCTTTTAGTGAGTTTTCCCAGTCTCCAAAAAGGGGACACCTCTCAAAGGAAACTGCACATATACACACACACCCCACACACACACACTCACTGTTTGCAAGATTCAAATCCCTACCTAACTATGTTATGATACTACAGGGAGATGCATTAACATGGCACGCTATTTGCTTTACTGGCTGCTATCCCTTCTCCTGCTGTATTTGTAGGATGGCGACATCATCAGACTTTCCAAAGAGGAATGTACCTCTTTTAGTGAGTTTTCCCAGTCTCCAAAAAGGGGACACCTCTCAAAGGAAACTGCACGCATACACCCCCCCCACACACAGACACACTCACTGTTTGCAGGATTCAAACCCCTACCTAACTATGTTATGATACTAGAGAGAGAGATGCATTAACATGGCACGCTATTTGCTTTACTGGCTGGTGTTCCTTCTCCTGCTGTATTTATATGATGGTGACATCATCAGACTGGACATGGTGATGTGTGTACACTTTGTTTTCTGCCATTCCAGGAATGGTCCATGTGGGTCAGCAGGTGTCAACAGCTTGAACAAGACCTCAGAATCCTTACCTTGTG
Organism: Protopterus annectens; assembly: GCF_019279795.1. Taxonomy (NCBI): domain Eukaryota; kingdom Metazoa; phylum Chordata; order Ceratodontiformes; family Protopteridae; genus Protopterus; species Protopterus annectens. The sequence goes on along the minus strand of NC_056748.1, from coordinate 115,670,230 downwards.
TGATCTATCTGTGGACACAATGACATTCCGTCATATGTCAACACATATTTATGCACAGCTTGTTGGTTTTGTGGATACTACATGTGTCTGGGATGTTGATAAAGGGCTATTCAAAGTCTATGTGACATATGTGTAGATGTATTCATTGATGTATGTCCTGGGTGGCTGCCTTGCAAACAGTCTAGCATGTTTGGGAACCATGATCCGCACATGAACATACCACAGTTGGTAGGATTGTGTATATGTCAGCTTCCAATAGCTCTGTTTATGACTACAACCATGATGGACTCCATGACCTTGCAGATCAGACTTCATAGGCATACGGGACTTGACTTCCCATGGTATGTTGTGCACCAACACTTGTGGGGAGTTCCATATGTAGCTGTGACACATTCAACGGTTCCACATCCTGTGTAGGGGGTGAGGCTCAGCTGACTGTTCAGGTGCATGATCTGTTTGTTCTGTAGTTTGTGCATGACACATATTGGGAATCAATGTATTCCACTTGCTGCCACACTTTTGGCAGTGGGGGTAGCTGCTCATCCATTCTACATGTGATATCTCATGGTATGATTATATGGACTATTGTCAGTGGGAGGTGGGTATGTACATATGGGCCTGTCTGTCATGATGTCGGCATTGTCACTCAGGTACTGTTGGCCCTAACTCAGGACATATATGGGTGTACATTGCTATTTATGACATAGCTGAAGGAGGTGTCATGATTCAGTCTGGACTCCTTCTCAGCTACTCTTTACAAAACACCAACGAACATGAGCACTAATCCCTGTTATATTCTTTTACATGTTTAACACCCTACTGATCCTTTGTGATCAGGCTACATAGTATGTCATGATAATATCCTGGCATGTCCAGGGGTCGGTTTTGTGTGTAGTCTCCAGTCCAGCTGGTGGATATTGTGATATTGACACAATGTCACATCTGCCTCATATACACAGACAACCCTCTCCTCCTCCCGACAAACTCAGATATATGTGTGAGATGCACCTATATAGACATACAGGGTGCTGAACTCTCTCGACCCATGACTGGCACAGTCTATCAGGTGATGAAGATAACCACACACACCACATATCAGTCTCACATATCCTCTAGCAACAGCACTCAATCCACATTTTCACACATAGACATACTCGGATGCTGTAAATGTACTCTACCTAAGCAGCAGAGACCTCCAAAGCAGACACACACACACCTGCTACCCCACTACAATACCCACATATCACATAGTTCACAATGTCAGTGTAACACACAGTCACTGCCCTTCAGGCTAAAGAACATACCTAATACACTTGTAATAGGTGACACTTATTGTCAGACACACTGACGTACCACTCACCAGCCCTAGCAAGGGAATAATCACTTTGGGCTGTCTGTTGGGTGCCAGGATCTGCCGCATAACACAGGCAGTCAGGTCACTCCAAAGCAAGTACAGGACTGGCACCATCATTGTCCATGCTGGTGTGTATAACCTCAGACGTTACTCCCTGGACCACATGACATGATACATGGAGGAACACTCTGATCATGTAGTCCAGGCCAGTATGACCCTGACCTTGTCTAGCATCTTACACCCACCAATTATGATGTCACAGTAAACGGACACACATATCACATTTAACAGTTGCCTAACAAATTTGTTTAATTCATAAGGGATACAGTGTCTGTCAGCCTATGGTGACATGCTCAACATGCCACGTAGCTTCACTATGGACAGCTTGCACCTGTCACCCTTGGACTTTGGAATGCTGGCTAAGGCTCTTGCTACCACCATAGTGCCTTTTTTAAGCAGTGCTCAGAAGACAAACCCACCTCCATAGACATTACAGGTTAAATGAAACTAAAGGGTAATGCTGCTCAACAACAGTTGTGTTAACCTCATATTGCGGACACTCGGGACTCTCCTCAGTATGGAAGATATCAATATCTGTGCACTGATAGATGCCTGGTTCAGGCTCGCTTCTGCACACCAGCACTACCAGGTTATGTTTCATACCATGCTGTCTGACAACAAGCCTTGGAACAGACAACACAACTAGGGGGAGTATCCATATACATCACAGATACACAAACCTCCGGGTTAGTAGCACTGCACAAAGCATCACAGACCATAAATATACAACCACCATTGTGCAATACTGCCTTTCAGTTTGTTGCCTGTTACAGAACCCACTTCCAAACTCAGGAACCACACTCGGCTTTCGTGGGAACTATGAAGAATATGAAGGTCTCCACAAACACCATTATATTGTGTGACTTCATATACACACATATTGACTGGGGATACTACTCAAGCCCCGACACCCTCATCCAACAGTTGCTACAATTTGTAGACTCATATGCTATGGCACAACCAGTCAGCACAGCCACAAGGGGGAATACATATTGGACCTGATAATCACCAACATGGGAACTCTATGTTCCACAGCAGCGATATATCCCTCATTGGTAAGGTCGGAACATACATGTATCTCACTGGACATACATATACCCTCCACACACCCATCCTGGGTAATCTTGGTGAACTTCTCATGAGCCAATGTCTCACTTCACCACAGCAAGGTGGTATCCTTCAGAGACCCTGAGACAGTGGCAAATACGGCTCACACTGCTGCATCCTTTACATACACATTCTATGGACACCTAGTGGACTGCATGGATTGTGCTATCCCAAATAATAACAGGACTCACTACTCCAATGGCAGGGGACCTGTCTGGTAGACACCAGCCATTAATAAGATGTACAACATCAGGAGGAAGCTACTACATGACAGAGCACGATCCGGGACTGGGAAGGCATCTGTACTAGCAGACAGCTACGATCACTCATGAACATTTCTAAGTGCCGCTTCTACCAGACAATTGCAACAGACACGTAGAACTATCACACGGCCTTCCTCAGTTATGTCAGGAACCTGGTTGGACACTCAGTGATATGCTGTGAGTTACTGCATACTGACTAAACCTACCCTGAACCCACTGGCATTGCCAACATCCTGGCAAACAGGTTCAGTGCAGATATCTCCCACCCATCCCCCCTAAGGAGCAACTATCCATCCCAACAGAGTATAACCTCCCTGACATCACACAGTAGCAGGTGAGTGCTGCCCTCCCCAAAGCGTACATGACAGTATCAATGTGACCAGATGGTGTCCCAGCCTGCATCTTACATGAGCATCATGACAGACATAACCCTCACATTACATCACTGTTCAATATCGGAGTTACCACAGGATATGTACCCAAAGAATGGTGTACAGCAACAGTGGTCCCACTCCACAGAGTTGGTGCCACAACGGACCACAGACAATATTGCCCTATAAGCCTAAGTAGCCTGTTCTGCATAGATATGGAGTGTATTGTCATGGGACTCATACACATAGACATCGGGAGCCTACGGACACTGTGTCCTACACATTTCAGCATTGCTGTGGGCAGATCTTGCCTTTTGAACCGGTTTGTATTCTTTAAATGGCTAACAGGTCCATCGATATAGGGACGGCTGTCCACACAGCCTACCTGAACCTTGCAAAACCCTTCAACACAATAACCCAGAGGGCCATTATGCATAGGCTCACCAGCGTCGATATGGACACATATCTCACACGATGGATTGATACCTGGATCAGGCATAGCACACACATGGTCAGACTTGCAGGTGCCATGTTTGACTATACACTAGTTACACATGGCATCCCACACGGCTGGGTCTTGGGACCTCTCTTGTTCAGTATATATTTGTCTGACATACAGGCTACCACAGGGGGAATATGGCTGAACATGTTTTTACTTGACTGCAAACTGGGTGCCATGATCAACTCTCCAGCTGCCACATGCATACTCAAACAGGGTCTCACAGAGATGGATGACTGGTGCCTGAGCCATGGCCTACAGCTAAATGCCATTAGTTGCATAGTCATCCCCTTTGGGAATAACAACATGCCCACACATTACCCATAGGTAGTACTCCATTACATACGGTAGGAGTTGTTAGGGGTTTGGGGACATGACATGTTCGTACTGTCGCCCTTGACATTCACATTGCCAAAGTGGTTAGACACACCTTCTATGTGGGCCACCTTATCCCATTTGGTTTCACATCTAGATCGAGTGAGGTCATTGTGCCCCTATACTCATCACATCCATACTTGGTTACAATGCCACATTTGGGGTGTACCTTACCAGACACCTGCAGCAACTGTACTGGCCATGGAAGTTCCTCACCAAGCAGATCTAGGGCCTCACACAGATGCCCTGCACAGTTCAGATGCAGTAACTCCAGCTCTACTCAGTTGCTTACCACCTACTCAGATATGATGTGTGCCTGTTGTTTACAGATATACCCAACCCAGAATTACTGGACATGCTCCACCTCAGGATATATGACTCCCTTGGAGCTATACACTCCAGGGATGTATACCTCAGCACAGATGTTAATAAGACATTGTGGAGGGACAGATTCTTATCCCAGAGGCTCCACTCACTCCAGAATGTAATCCCAGTTTCACATAAGCAGAGCCACCCACTGACCACCTACAGAAGACATCTTGACGACTGTATGGGTGATCATATGTTTACCCCTGTGATATATTCTGTGTCCCTGCTAGACAGAGGCACACTAGCCAAACCGTACATGGGCTATCTTGTGTGACCTACTATTCACACACACAGTGTAGTAATCTGACCGGGTTGTGAATGCCAAACACACTCTGGCTAGGCATGTACATGCCCTAGGGCAGATAGCCTAATATCGACCTCTGAACCTATGCTAATGTTCAAGATGCACAATGTTTATTGCTGATACTGTTTGCAGGTCTTTATCATCTTTGCTTTACCAGTTTCTATGAACAACTTTGGTATCTGCAGAACATATTTGATTATGACAGGGTTCCACTATATTATAGATGTGTCTGTTGTCATATGACTGTGTGCACATGGCGGATTGCTGTATAGTGACTGGTTCCAGGGTTAACACATGCAACTGCCAGATCTGCGTGGCCCACTGTTGTACTCAGACATGGCCTAAGTGTGTGAGCATGCCCAGTTCTGCCATTCCGTGTTTTGTTGCCTGACATTTGTCTCATTTATTCAAGTGTGTGAGCATGCCCAGTGTGAACTTTCAGTATATTGCTATCTGAGGTCCACTACATTAGTTGATGTGTGAGAACATGACCGATATTAACATTTATACTGTGTGTGTTGGAAGTCAGGTTCTGTTCTCACTGCAGGACTCACCTTTGTGTCATAACTCGACAAAGATTATGCTGTGCCTGCAGAGTTTCCATGAAATACTTTGCATAGACTTATCAACATTCCTTCATACAGGCTGATGACTGCAATACTGTCATGGTTTAGTGTTTCAGTACTTTGGCTATAGTGCACAGTATCCTGGGTTTGAGGCCCATCACTGCTTTATATTTTCATACTGAGCAGACCAGACTGCTTAAGGGCCCATTAAGCAAATATGAGCATGTTGGCTTTTGTTCAGCTATGCCCTGCTTAGACCAGGCTTGTCTGACATTGCTCAATATTCACCTACATTGCTGGAGTTGCCCAATATTACTGAACATTGACCACAGTTGTGCTAGTTGGTGTGTGCGATTTTGTTTGCATATACTACATGGTGGTAAATGCTGTTTAGCACTGCTTTATATTGCTTAACACATGGCAATCATGCCTTAGGTGGTGCTGCAGGAGTGCCTATGTCAGATGCACATACTACACTCCCTGTACATGTTTCAAAGCAGGTAGTGTCAACTTAGGCATCCCTTTTACTATATGTGCGAGTCGGAGAGAGGTATCATTTCCAGAGTTCCTACTGAGCCAGTGTATGTGCTATGCGTTGCCTCTTTGCCAAGGCCAAAGCATACTGGGCACGCCTCCTTCTGCCTACTGGGGCAGGCTCAGGTTGTTCCTCCTCTGAGTCATGATCTGCCTGTGATGGCCTTGGCAATGGTGGGGGGCTGTTTGGCCCAGGCCTATGTTGGTCCTGCTGCAGCTGTTTTCACAGGATCATATTATGTAGCATAGCACATACCATGACAATTTGGGTACATGTAGTTGGTGAGTATTGCAAGGCTCCACCAGATGTGTCCAGGCACTGGAACCGTGACTTAAGCAGCCCAAACACATGCTATATTACATTACGTGTTTGTGCGTGTGCCTCATTATGGCATTTCTGTTCAGGTGTTTGTGCATTTCTGATGGGTGTCATCAGTCACGGCTCCAGTGCATAGCCAGCATCCCCCACTAGGTGACCATGTGGGATGTCCCCATTGGCAAATGTCTGGTACAGCTGTGTCAGATGCCAGATATGGGAATCATGGTAGCTTCCAGGGCAGCCTGCACACACATTCAGTATTATGTCCTGGGCATCACACATGACCTGGCAGTTGATGGAGGGGAAGCCCTTGCGGTTGAAGTAGATCCTACCCCGCTCTCCGGCTGGTGCTTTGATGCGTATGTGCGTGCAGTCTATTGCACCTACTACCTCAGGGTATTCCACTATTTGCTGGAAGAGATGCATATTGCTGGCCAATACCTCACGGGAATTGGGGAAATATACATGATCACAGACATGTGCTGACATGGCATCCAGGAACTGGTGTAGTACCCTGGATGCTGATGCCTGTGATATCCCCATCATATCACCAGTTGGTCTCTGGAAGGTACCTGTTGCTAATATTCTTAGGCCAACACATACCTTGGTTTCCACCGGGATGGGTTCCCCTCTGTTGGTTCTGTGTGTGAGGCATGGCCTGCAACGCTCAACAATTTGCTGCAGGAGGTCTCTTACACTCTATAGCGCTCCGCTATCTCCAGCTCATGTAGCCCCTGGTAGGTTACCCTGGGCCTGTACACAATTCTCCGTCTCCTCATTGTGGGTTGTCCAGCAGCATTTCCATTGTCACCACCCTCAGCATGTTGCATATGTCACCTTATAACAGCAATGGCAGCCCCTAACATTTCTTTGTCTCAGTAAAGCTTTTTCAGTTTTCACTTCTATTAGCTTACTGCAGTGTCTGTTCTGACAAACATACTGGACTGTTGTTTGCAGAGTTTAAGTGCTAGGCTGGGCTGGGCTAGTGTACTGCCTGTGTAATTGTCTGATTCTGATTGTTTTCACCTGCTAGCTCTGCTAGTACTCCCTGGTAGCTTCCTACTATTTGTTGTGCTTCCTTTTTCCTTTTTGTTTCCTTAGGGGGGGGAGCGCCGCACATACAAGCATGTGCACAGCAGCTAACATGCATGCACACATGCTTACACAGACAAAAACTTGCTTATTCGGGTTAAAACGCATGCAAGCGCGCTTACAACTCTTTAAACAGCCTTATACATGCTTACTCCAGCTTAAACACGCGCACTCATGCTTACACGAGCAAACTCTGTCTTACTCGGGTTTACACGCACGCACACACGCGCATACCCATTCAGCAAGAAACTTTGGTGTTACCCATGGCAAACACCTTCCATTTCTTAGCTTTCCCTAGCCTACCAGTTGACACACCTCTTTCCATGATGTATAAATGACAGCTGACACATGCCACTCTGCTCCAATGAGCTTCACTTCTTTCATACATACCCCCCTCATGTTGTCACCTATATTCTACTCTGTTATCCCCCATATCCTACTCCTACACTCCACTGACTGTGCTCATTTGCTATGTAAACTTGCGATTCACTATCCTAACACTCATTTACATAGGATTGCCTACTAATGCCTGGTTACATCTCTTAGACTGAGCTTCCCCCCTTAGCAACCTCTACTCAGTGGCCATGTTGTCTTCAGCCTGCCATTTCCTTGCATTGTACATTAACAATTTCAATAAAATCCACAGTTGTGGGTTTTAATTTTTAGTATTCTGGGTTTTAGAGTGCAGCCCATTTGCGCGGCGCTGCACTACACTTAAACATCAGAAATCGGCGAAAAAGAAAAATTATTTTCATACTGCATCAGGAAACATTTACATTGGCTGTATATTTGGCCATTTGCATGCTTCCTGCACTGGATGCAACCTTTATTTGGAGCTGTCATGGCTCGGTTTTGCTATTTGCAGAATGGTACTCAGTTGTCAACTGAGTACATTTCTACAAATAACACTGCTCTTACTCAGACAGGTTCAGGTTTCCTGAATCACAAATCTACCTCATTTGCATGCCTTTCGCCTGCAATTGAGGTAATTTGCATATCCCAGCCCTGTCCGTGTAAGAGCCGTTTTAGGAGCTCTCTTACACGCCCCTACAGGCTGTTCCTGGATCGCTCGTCGGACATGATGGCTGCATGGAGTCTTACTCTACTCTAAGACACCGTGCAAGCCTTCGTGAATCTGGCCCAAAGTCTCTGGAACAGCAGTATGGTCACCAGGTATTTGTGAGATCTGATGCAAATTGGAGCATGGTCCTGTAATCCTAGCACTCTGGGAGGTGGAGGTTGTTGGACTGAGTGAGTCTGAGGACAAACTCTTGGGTAATAGACCTAGCACTATGAGCAGATAAATAAAAAAACAATTAATCAGGCTCAGTGAACTTCAGTTATATACAACAATTTGACCCCACGTGTAAAACATCATTTAGACTTACTGAAACTGTTATTTAAAGTAACTACTTAGATTCAGATTATTCATACCAATGCTAAATTTTTCTTGGGGTGGGCATACAAAAGGTTAGCTGAGCAGCACTATTAGTACTGCACTGTTATGTTTTACCAGCACTACACAGCTATGCAGCTAAGCAGTGATTCAGAGACATGCAAGAGCTGCATTCAGTAAAAAAAAAATCATTAGGGCTTGATCGTATGTCTCTGCATAACAGCAAAACTTATTGTAGTTGTGTTTTCACTCCCAACCCCTGCATGGTGCACAGGCACTAACAGACACACACACACACACACACACACACACACACACACACACACACACACACACACACACACACACACACACACACACAGTACTTACCTGCTGCAATGATAACAGATTTGCTGCTGCTTAGGCAGCTATGCATGGACATTATAAAAATACCATTACTAGTCCTCAGTGTTTGGCTTAAAAATGCTGTCTTTGAATGACTCCATCATACTGTTTAGATGGCAGTGCACAGCTATTATAGCTAATTTTCATTATCCATGCCCCCAAATTGCTCAGATTTGCCTACATGCTGCACAGGCATTAAGAGCTACATACACACACACACACACACACACACACAGACACACAGACACACACACGCACGCACACGCATGCATGCACACGCACACACATGCACACACAGACACACGCATACACACTCACTCACTCACAGTAATTATCGGCTACAAAGATAACAGATTTTAATAGTCCTCAGTGTTCTGCTTCAAAATACAGTCTTTGAATGACTCCATTGTTCTGTTTATCTGGCAGTGCATGGCTATCTTAGCTAATTTTCATTACCCATGCCCCCAGACTACCCTTATTTCCCTGTGGCATTATCCAGCAAACTCACTGTAGTGCTACAACGATTTTTGAATTGCTCCCTTATAATGCAATGAGCTGCTAAAAACAGAACTGCATCATGCATTGTATGCTTCTCAGCACCATGCATGAGGTCTAGATTCCTGTTCAGCAGAGAAGATGTCCTTAATAATACTACTTGGCAAGATTCACCAAATGCATTTACATATATTTTTTTCCTTATAAAATAATGCATTACTTAACACTTACACATTCACATTTACTTGACTTGAGTGTATAAAGGCCTCAAAGTATCTGAAGAACAACCCCTGTTCCTCACCTTTACCTATTTCTACACCACATTCACAGTTATCAATTTACTGCCTTAAGTGTATTAAGGAAAAATTCTAACCAGTGCCTTGGAACATTAGGAGAATGACAGTAAATAAGTACAGTGATAAATGAACTTATTAAAAATGCAGCTAATTAATTTTCCTTATGTTAGTGATTATTTCTGCAGAAATACAGCTCTGATTAGTCTCGCTACAGTTTTACTCAATAAAAGTAGGTTAATAAGTAAACCCTTGTTAAAGATAAGAAAAGAAGAGGCATACTTAAAAAGGATAATTAAGACTAAGCCGACATACAGGATGAGCAACAGACTGCAGTGAAGTTAAAATGAGTCATCATTTCAATCTGGTCATTGAGAAACTGTGAAATTAAAAATCTGTACAACAAAATAATTTTCAAACGACATTTTCTTTTTTTTTTTTGTCTGCCTACTTCCCCACAGCTGATCATCAGCTGGTATCATCTCCTCTTCTTGTTTATCAGGCCTACCAGACCTGCCTCATTCTCCTCCATGCTTAACATAGTCTATATCCAGGGCCGGTGAAGAAATCAATGATACTGGTGCAATGTCATACTGCTGTTAAGAATTCCACCACCCATGACAATCATTCAAGCCCTAAAATGGCTGCTTTTGGGAGGTGCACACACTCTGCTGTGCATGTGCAACCTGTTACCATAGCAGTATACTCCTTGCAGTGCAGAGCTCATCAGGTTCTTGCACTCTTATTGAAGTGAACCTAGGCAGCTTCTCTTCCTCAGGATGGGCAAGCCAGCAACGGCCTCTCACTGACATCCTTCCCTGCTTGGTCCCTCCAAGGTCCATGCTGCTAGTTGCACATGGATCATTTCAGACAGTCAGGGATTTATCTGTCTGTGCCATCAGGCTGGGTCTGAAAAGTAAATCTTGATGGAAAAATTCAATTGTATTATTAGGAGTTTTAACAGACTTATACTTGCCTTTGCACTCCACCAGTTGAAAGTTCTGCAATATTTACATCACAGTGAAATATACTGCTTTCAAAGTGTCACTAATTATGGACTTATTCTGACCAAATCCAACTTTTGAATATTATGCTATGATGTGGGGATCTGTCCAAACTGTTCTTAGTACAAGTGACTTCCCAATAAAATAACCAAAATTGCATATTATAAAACTAGTGGAAGTGATATTGAAAGATTTTGGTGTCAGAAAAAGGTGGAATCTACTGTTCAGATATTAGGGAGCATCCAGTAACATTATTGTTGATGGTGACCAGGATTTCATAAAGATAATCTTATCGGGGTCTTCTAAGTTATCTGGAGTGCTCATAACATCAATGTAATTCTTTCATTTTTCATGGTTATCTAAACATTCTAATCTGGTATGACTTCTTTGTTGAAAAGTTTTTCCATAGTGAATTTTATTTGGTTGCCTTTTTGTTCTCATTAGCAGGTAATAAAAGTCAAACCACTTTGTTTCTTCAAGAGATTAAGTTAACTTACTCCACAAACCTGCTGAAACCAATAAACTTTCATCATGATTGCTGTGGAACAATGAATCACTGACATAACTTTGGCTCAGTCCAGGTTAATTTGGTTAAAATTTTTCCCAATTTGGTAAATTATTCAATGACTCAGGGGTTGCCTGAAAGGAAGGTCAAAAAGGTCAATGTTATTGAACCTTTCTAAATCATTGTTTTACATAGATAATGGCCCTCCGTCAAACACCCAGCACTGTCAAGTGTTACTGCAACACAGGGTGGCTGTTAATGCAAAATGAGGTATCTGTAAAGAGATCACATGAGAGATCACAAAATGTTTATAGTACTGGGACACCTTCTGTGTCGAGTCTGCATGCCCTCCCCGTGGTCGAGTGGCATTTGAAAGACATGCATAAATGGGCGTGCCTTCATTGAAGGTTGGGCATCGGGCTGGTACGTCGGCACCATAAAAATCGACTGCCAATCATTAGCGGACTGGAGTTCCGCTGTGGTGACCCCTAACCGAGAAACGCCGAAAGAAAAACACACATGATTCTGCCAGGTGATACACAATTCTGCCAGGTGATTTAACAAATTCTCACAATTAAAGAGCATGCTAACATATTTCAGTGAAGTAAAATGAACATCAGAAATATATATAGACTCTAAAATGTACAAAGGGACTGAAGCTAAAGTCCAGTGCTGCTGGTTCATAAGAATCATGCCCAGAGTTTTATATATAGCAGCTTTAGGGACTATGCTGTCCTGAAATAACTAACTAAATAAATAAATATTGTGAGAAAAGCAATCCCAGAGGTTCAATAAACTATGTGTAGGTTTTGAGCGAAGCCTACATGGAATTTATGAGTTATCGAGATGAGAAACAGCGCTAATCACATATTCACGCATCTCATCACACTTACATGAATACAAACATGGTCTTGTGGCCTGCAGCATTCTCCTGCCAGGAAACCATGCAGAGCCGCATGATCACAGAATGGGGATGAATTCAAGTTTGTTTGCAAGCAAACTTGCTTGGTGAGATTGTGCAGACAACCACAATGGCTACCAGGGTTAAAAACACTGCAATACTATCAGTAATAACGCAGTAAAGAAAAGTGTACTCAGTGCAATGTAGAATAAAAAAAATATTTGAATAATACAATAATGAAGGGGGTGGGTTAAACAGGAAGGGCAAATACAAGGAAATGTATACATGGCGGGTAAGCGTACTGATGAAAATGGGCACGGCCATGAATAAAGAGTAAGAGGCATGATAAACCTATCAATTTCCCCAAAATAGGATATGTAAATTTATGTACACTTCCAGCACAAGTTAGTAGCATAACATTAAATGTATATTCCTATACTCTGGAACACGCTACCCATCTATGTCAAGCAAAGTTCTTCAATAGCACTCTTCAAGAAAAATCTTGATGAGTAGATGGGAAATAGGAAATACACCCCGGGGATTACTTCTGTGTCTCTGCTCGACAGTGGCACAAGAAAATAACTTTTTTGGGTGGCGTAAGCCATGGAAACTTGCTTGCTAGGCTTACATAGGCCCTTGGGCCGATAGCCTAGTACCTACCTATGAACCTATGAACGTATATGTAGATAGCACAGTATGTACATCTGTTTACACCTCCTGAGCAAGTATAGTATGATATAAACCCACACAAAAGTATAGATGTGATGGTCACACAAGATTACATGTCAATGGAGGTGATTTTTTGACATATAAATAATACTGACACGCTCACTAAAGATGATATTTCGCAAAGATGGTATATAAATCAGGAGTATGTGCATACTCTGAAGATCTGAAAAATGACTTGAATGAATATGACTGACATGTCACCATAACTCTCAACAAATCAGGGACACATAGCAACAGACTCCTGGACAAATGTAGACAGAAACAGGCACAATCATGGACACTTTTACAAAATTATGACTGTTAACCTGCGGCATTGACAGAATATGTGAGTGTAACTTATTATACATGTTCTTCAGGAACAGATGTCTACAACTATAATGATTTCATCCCTCTGTAAGTGGAATTCACCACCCCTTTCCAAAAGTGACCAATTTATGGAGGGTTTAAGAGGGACAATGTTAAAAGTGAAGTTAAAATCTGCGCAAATCTTGGCCAGTTGATAGGTTTTCATGACACATAAGCAACGATCACCACCTACAAGAATCAAACCTATGCCAGCAATGTTGTCAATGATCTGTGTATTTACTGGATGCAACACAGAATGATATATCACCCACACATCTAGTAGAAAACCTTGTAGGAAAGCTTGCACTGTCAAATCCTAATGGGTGTACATCCAAATCAATAGTTCTATATGGCCTACCAGATGTGTGGCAACTCACTTTGCCAAATGTGAGACACTTGACAAAAGTATTCCTGATTGATGTAGGTATCAGCTATATGGATAACAACACATACAAACGTTGCACTATTATGAGTGGCTTCCCTACACACAACTGGGTATTGCATGCATCTGACACATATAATAGCAATGGATATTGTCTGAAGCACCTGCAATGAATGTGTGCATCAAGAAGTGATCCATTATAATTAATTGTACAGCAGTATTTGAGAATGGTGGCAATGCATTAACTATGCCCATGTGCACAGAAAGCTCAGCAATGCAAAGTCAGGTGTCAATGTTCAAGCAAGCTATAACTGTAATATTGTACACATGCCAAACATTATATGGAGCATCCTCTATAAGAACATGTCAAACATCAAGACATGTGACACATGATCCCGGGCCCCTTGACATTGCCATGCAAAATGTTATACTGCCATGATGTCCTGACATACATCCATATGTGTTCATGGAAACTATTAAGTGTTAATACTGACATGATGTAGTGGTACACCTGTGATGGAGTACAGTCACAATATAGCTGCACATAAGCTACAATCACACTTCTTAGGGTCATATGCTCATGGGAGAGTCCAAAGCTAATGGCCCAACAGCCCTTACAAGCCTAGCCAGATCTAACCTGAATGTAACAATTTTTAATAGCTAGGTGAACAAAGTTCACAGAGATATGAGCCTATGCTAATGTATGAAATACTGACTGCATCTGTCCATGTGGGTCATGGATACCTTACTAGGAGTAAATTTATGATTACACAGTCATTGATCTAGGTTGCACTTGAAGAGGGTCAGGGAAGGCCTTTGCTTTATGTGAACGCTCCAAAGAAGGTAAACTCTGAGAAATGTATCTGTCTCCCCAACATGATTTATTTATGTCAGAGGATAAATTAGGAGCCTTGAAATGAGTGATCCTCATGCAATTTAATTTATGAATGTGTAACATTTCCATCAGGGCTGGATTAGACATCACTCTGCAAGCCAGACACAGATCGCCACTTAATAAACTGAAGGAGACAGAATACAGTGATAGAGCTTTCAATCTTTCTTCATAGGACTTGTTTTTTATAACCCGTATCTTCCTGGTAAGGAAACTCTGGGTTTGCTCCAGCTGTTGCAGATGTCTGGTGAGGTACATGCCAAAAGGTGCATTGTACTCAATTATTTGTGCAATGAGAGCTGAGAACAATGGAATTATAATGCCCTTTGACCTGTATGCCATGCCCTTACTTATGAGTTGTTCCACATAGAAGGCCTTTCTAACCACTGTGGATACAGGGTGCTTGAAGTTCAGATTAGTATCAACCTGAGTACTCAAAACACATACCACTGGGTCTTACTGATTGTTTTTTTTTTGCATTTAGTTTCTCTACACGGTTATGGCAACAGTCATTTAGGTGTGTTAATCCTTTCTGCTGTATATCCATATCATTCATCTAATCAGTGATTGCCCCCAATTTGCAGTCATCCTCAAACTTGGTCAGACAAAGACTGTCTGTATTTTCATTGACTCCTAAGAAAAAATACTCGGCAGAAAAGAGTCAGTACAGAACACTGTGGCACACCCTGGTGACTGGCCTCTTGCTAGAGGTGAATTCACCTACTTTGACATTATGTGTTCTGTCAGTGAGCCATTTGGCTACCCACCAATGATGCAGGGTTTTATGCCCAGTTGAGAGAGTTTCTCTATAATCAATTAATCAATTAGTATTGAACTGAGTCAAATGCCTTGGTCATGTCAAGTTAGATGGGATGCACAGTCTTTCCCTCATCTGTTGCCTCAGTGACCTTCTAGAAGAAGTCAACCAGATTTAATAGACATTATCTACCCTTAATAACTCTGAACTTATTTGGGTGATTAACTATGTCCTTGTTAATAAGGTCCTTAATCAATAATTCCATAGCTTTATTGATGAGGCTATTCAAGTCTCTCTCTCTCTCTCTTTCCAGTTTATGCACCCTGTGGTACATCAAGCAATGAACAGCTTTCAGTACTCATTAATTTTGTATCAATTATTAGTGTTATGGGCTTAGGTTGCTAGTTCAAGGCTTAACTCTCCTTGGAGGGTGTACCACACACATCTGCTTACACACTCTCATATCTCAGGCCAATTTAGAGTGTCCATTCCACCTACTGCATGTCTTTGGAATGTGGGAGGAAACCAGATCACTCAGAGGAAACCCACTAGAATGCAGGGAGGACATGCAGACTCCACACAGAAGACTCCCCAGCTGAGAATTGAACAGGGGAACCTCTTACTGTGAGTTGATAACACTAACCACTACACCACTGCATCACCCACTATTCAAGCTTATGTGTCTATAATTCCCTGGGTATATTGATGGCCCCCCCTTTTGCAGAGGAGTGACTGTTGCTGTCCACCATTCTGTCAGAACATAGCCTGTCTGAAGGCTGTGGATAAATACAGGTCCAAATGGGTCTGCTAGGTCAGGTTTGAAGTTATTTCAAAGGCAACCTGCAATGTTGACAGGGCCCATTGATGCCATAGTTTTAGCCTTAGAGAGGGTAGAAATTACCTGCTCTTTTAAGATAATAGGCTGAGGAAAGGTGGCAGGTATACTTTTGATGATGTATGGTAGGGACAGGGGTTTGAAGTCTGATTCAAATCTGTCAGCTAGGAGGTTGTCTATTTCCTCTGATTGATTATGGGTGGTGCTATCCACAACCAGCTCTGTGCATAGCTAGGTACTCCCCTTAATCTTTCAGATGTAGTTACAAAATGCTTTGTGAAACCGCCTCCAAGTACAGCATTGGGTATGAATCACATACGACACAGTGGAACTGTTAGCACAGTTGTACAACTCAACCTATTTCATGTCATTGCATCAGTTATACATCATACGACTATATAATGATATGTGGAAATGTGTGGGTGAGGGCCCTGACACGTATTTGGACACATTCCAACTGAGGTAAATGCGGTTCATGCAGAACATTTAATGACACAAATGCTGACAACACCTGAAACATTGTTGTGATAGCAACACAATTATGCATGCAATGAATTCCCCAAGGTTGCAAGTGGATCTGGACATGTCATATGTTTGTGTATATAACAGCATTACAACATGTAAATGAACCCAGGCATATGTGTCCTTGTAATCAATATGATATAATATTGCTATATATCAGATAACATTTCCAGATGATAGGTGTACGCATGCACGCTTGTGCTATACTGCAGTTGTCAGTGTGATGGCTGAATGAGAAATATGTAGAATGTGAATATACTCTACAACAAGAACACATGCCTTACTAAGGCAATGATATATATAAAATGTTAATATACTCTACAACAAGAACACATGCCTTAGTACGGCAACATTATGCATAGAATGTTAATATACTCTACAACAAAAACACATGCCTTAGTAATGCAGCAATATACACAGAATGTTAATATACTCTACAACAACACATGCCTTAGTAAGGCAACAATATACACAGAATGTTAATGTACTCTATAACAAGAACACATGCCTTACTAAGGCAACAATATACACAGAATGTTAATATACTCTGCGACAAGAACACATGCCTTACTAAGGCAACAATATACATAGCATCACCCCATGTTAGCAGTCCTCAGGAAGCATATTACTATAGCTGTTATAGGAAGAACATGTAACCAAATGGCAGCAGCAGCCATCAATACAGTAGCTCAAATAACAGATAGGAATAAACCATCATAACATCCACACCTCAACATAGTACACGTGGATGACAACAACATTGATATGTGCAAACGTCAGATATAAATGCATTACTAGGCTAATGGTCAAGAGCACATAAAATCCTAGCCATTATTATGCCATTTAAACAAAAATTGCTATGCCAACTTGATGGAAGTTAGTAGGTGCATGTGTGTATGCATGCCTGTGTTTGATTTAATAAAGACTGCCTCCATATGTGAAATGTGCACCAACCCATGACAGAATTAGCAGACACGCATCCAGTGGTCTGGACATGGCTTGTGCAGAGTAATGTAGGAGCTCTATTTCACAATGTGTGTATGCTCCTTTGAAATGATGACATCCTGAGAGTTCCACAACAAGGATGTTATCTGTACAGAGGGAACAGGGGATGTTGGATTCATGGGGCTATATTAAAGGTTCTCCTGAGTGGGACTCAAATGAAGAGAGATTCAAAATATCATACAATGACTGTAATACAACACAAACCATATACACACAAGTTGACTGAGGTCAGATTCAAACGCAACACCCATGTATGTACACAAGCTGGATTCCATACAAGGAAAGAGTAACACCACCAGACATGTGTGAATCTGCACTTTAAGAGGATGACCTTATCATTGTCTGCTGAGAACATGTTTTGGTGGAGTGTGTGATACAGATGTGGATTCATATCTTGATGAGAAATTGTCTCCAGACTTAAAGATGAACACACACACACACACACACACACACACACACACACACACACACACACACACACACACACACACACACACACACACAAAGTCAGCTTGACTACTGTGAGATTGGAACACCTAGCTAGAGAGCACATTTTTTTATGTTAACACCAACTAAGATGTCTGAGTTTAATACTACCAGAGTGTCCTTTATGGGGAATAACATTATCAGTGTATGCTGATAAGAAGATTTTTGAAAGGATTGTGTGACATAGTTGCCCTGCTAGAGAGGGGTCCAGGGAAGAAAATATACTGGGAAGAAATATCCAGGGAATTGTTATGGCTAGGCTTGTATAGGCCCTAGGGCCGATGGCCTAGTACATACCTATGAACCTATAGATGTGGATTCACATCCCAGTGTAAAATTGTCACCACACTTATAGTTGAAGGAACCCACCCATTGAAGTTGACTGCTTGGGATTAGCACCCCTGAATATCTAGTTACACAAGGTAGAGAACACATTTTAATGCTAGTGCCATAACACAAGGCTGACTTTAATACTATCAGAGTGCACTTTATAGAGGATGACATCATTAGTGTATGCTGAGAAAATGATGTTGGAGGATTGTGTAATATAGATGTGGACCCACACCTAATATACATTTTTTCCAGAATGATAGTGGAATGATCGCACACACACACACACACACACACACACACACACACACACACACACACACACACACACACACACACACACACACACACACACACTTAATTTTACTGTTGTGAAATTAGAACCCTGACCAAACTAGTTACGCAAACTAGAAAACACAGTACTTAATGTTAGTGCCAGAGCACAAGACTGACTTTAACACTATCAAACTGCACTTCATAGGGAATAAAATCATCAGTGTGTGCTGAGAAGATGATGTGTGAAGGAGTCCTGTACCAGTGTAAAAGTATTATGTGAATGATGAGAGGACAGCAGGACATGGAGTGGGAGTGAAGCTCTTCTGACTACACACATGCAAACACAAACACACACACAAATTGACTGTCTCTCTCCTATACCTAACTAGTAACTCAAACTAGATAATAGAGTACTTAATGCTAGTGCCACAGCAAAAGTCTGACATTAACAGAGTCAAAATGCACTTTATAGAGGATGACATCATCAATGTATGGTGAGAAGATGATGTTGTGAGGGCTGTAGGAAATTGTTGTCGAGTCATGTACCAGAGTATATGTATTTTCTGAATGATACTTGAATGAGGGCAGCATGAACTGGATTCAAGCTTTTATGACTCCATGCATATGCACACTCAGACATACAGACACACACACACAAGTCGATTGTTATGTGAGTCGATCCCCTACCTAACTAGTTACACAAGCTGGAGATCACAGTACTTATTACTCACAGCATCACAGCTTTGTGATTTTATCAGTCTGATGGTGCTCTTTACAGAAGATAACATCATCTTAGTGTCACAGGTAGCATATACCGTTATGAGACTTGGGTGCAGAGGCAGAACTTGAGATATGAATATGTGAATACAATTTGCAAAAAAAATAAATAAATGCATCCTGGTAACTTATTTTAAAGAAGCTATAATGAACACCTATTGTAGACCTTAGCCATATGCATTCCTGTTTCACAGGATTTTGTTTAGCTAGCAAACTCACAGGCATACAAACACACACACACACACACACACACACACACACACACACACACACACACACACACACACACACACACACACACACACACACACTTTGGAAATGGCAGTACTACAATGGTGGAGATATGTGTCTTCATATTCAGGTGAAGTGATGTCCACATTAATAGAATTTAATGACAATATCAATGTGACATGATCATTGACAACTGAGGTCCATTGTCAGTATAGACCCATAACAAATATAACAATGCAGGTATAGTCTATATTTCTGTAGTCTGCTTGACAATGGCCAAGGTACTGATGGGTCTATATTATATATTCAAACTTTCTAAACTTTGAATCCCATATAAAAAAAAAAAAAAAAACTTACCTTAACGGTGCAGGCAGGAGAGATGGACATACACATAACAATGTCTGGTGTAATGGAAGATTCATGGACATGTTTTTGTCTGCTTTCATTATTAAGCTGCCATGCTGTGTAGCATGAGGTGAGTAACATATGGATAAAGAAGGGTAAGAGAGGGACGACATTTATGACTAGCAGGACAATGCTGGATAAATATGTGATAGCTGTGGGACTGATGTCACCTCAAATACTAATTTTTGGGACAGTATTCATTATATCTCCATGAAAAGTCATAATCGTGGTGATTGTTAAGGTATGTGTGGCACAAAGAAATGATGTGAGATGGATCAGAAATTGAACCCTTGAGGCTATTAGCACAAAAAAAACTTCAGTCAAGTTATCTATGTCAACAGTCTACATAGGAAGTTGCATTTTGTTACATTCAGCAGTCTAAAGAACTGTCAGAGTAAATGTTTCAAAGTACTGCCTTTGCTCTGCTTTAACTTTGTGTTCCTTTAGCACAGTGAGTTTAAGCAGCATTGCCCAGAGAAAATCAGACTAGTGTAGCCAATGGCAAAAACTCACCAGGTTTTGACATAGGATGTATAGATCCGTTCATTGCCACTCGGCATTGGTGCATGATACCAAACTCTGCACAAATGCAGAGGACAAAAAATGAATGCTTTTTATGGGCTATTTCTGGCTATGTGTGTACTATGTGATTCCATTTTTAACCAGATTAAAAGTGTAAAATGAGGTTGATAGGAAAGTGGTGAAATTGGGGGAGGGCAAACAGAGGAATGAACAAAGGCAAAACTATAAAGGAATTTGTAGGAGGAAATTAGGAAAGGACCAGAGATATCCACTTGTTTAAAACCGTAATGTGAACATATATAGAAAACTGCATGAATTTGGACTGTCTGCACAACACAGATGGGTGACAACAATGCAATAATGATGTATAGCAAGCTGAGTCAAATCAAGTGTGTTGCAAACACACATATGCAAAGTGGAAAGCTATATATAACGCATTTGTTTTTTGTGGGACAGGTGCCCATTTCTTTTCTTTTTTTTTTTGTCCATTTGTTAACTGGGTAGTGTCCAACTGGGTTGAAAAAAAACTGCTTTCAGCTGAGACCCGGGGAGAAAAGCTCCACAACAAAAAGAACATTATTAAGGTAAAGCATTAAACTTAGTTTAAGTAATAGATTGCTAACAATATGTAAATGAGCTTAACAAAAATATTATAGCAACATCTAACAATAGAAATACATATAAATATGCATGTTTCAGGCATACAGGAATATATATTTTTTTTACAATATATATGAGATACATAAGTCATGTAGCTTTACAAGGTAAGTCACTTCTGAAAGACCAAAATTGATCATATAGTTTTACAGTTAGGTCATTGGAAGGAACAAAGATTTATAAAGAAAAAGACAGATAGTGGGATAGGCCTATGTGGGATGAGCATGACTTAGGCTGTCATGTGTGACATGAGTGGGAAAAAAATAGGAAGAATATTAGTTGGGAGCAATACAGGGGCAAAGACAATTATCATTTAAATAGTCTTTCAGGGTAGTTTTAAATGTGGACAGGTTGGGATTTTTAGTTATCTGTTGAAGAAGGGTGTTCCAATCTTTGGCTATTTTATGGGAGTAAAGGGAGTCTCCATGATAGTTGTGAGACTGGGTTACTTTTAGCATTAGTTTGTTGGATGACCTGAGGAGTCCACAGTTTGTGTTTGGCTGGACTAGGTTTGATAGAGCTGGGCAGTCAGTAGGGTTGAATATGATTTTATAGGCAAGTGAAAGTTGTTTTAGTAGTAATAGGTTGTGAAGTTTTAGCCTGTTGAGCTGTCAGAGAGCAGTGCAGTGGTATGTTCTGTGGGGTTGGTTGGTGACAAACTTAGCTATTCTGTTATAGCAGGAGTCTAGTTTATTTAGGTCAGTTTTTGATAGGTTACTACAGACCTCAGAGCAGTATAGGAGGGAGGATAGCAAGTGGGATCTTGCAGTGGCCAGTCTAACTTGTTGTGTAAGGTAAGGTTTAACCCTAAATAGAGCACCTAGCTTAAAGTGAATTTTTTTGATGGTCAGAAAACTGTGTTTATCAAAGTTTAGTGAGTCATATATGGTTACCCTCTAGCAGCTTGGTCTGATTGGTGGGTTCAGTTTTTGTACTGCTGTTAGATAGTATGGAGAGGGACTGGGTACAGGTTTTGGAAGATTTATTAGAAAAAATTATGAGCTGGGTCTTATTTGGACTTAGGATGAGTTGGTGGCTGGTGGGGTACTTTTCAATGTCTTGGAATGATGATTGCATTTTGTGTTGGAGTTCTTGTGGAGAGTAGGCTGAACAGATAAGGGAGGAGTCATCTGCATAGTGGATGACAGTGGTATGTTGGGTGGCAGTATATAGGTTGTTGGTAAATATTATGAAGAGGAGGGGCCCAAGTATGGAGCCTTGTGGTACCCCCGTGGTGATTGGTAATAGTGGGGAGAGGCTGTTTGCCCATTTAGTGGCCTGTTGTTGGCCAGATAGATAACTGTGAAACTATGTTAGGTGCGTGGTATTGAGATTGTAAGTGGCAAGTTTGTTGAGTAGCAGCTGATGGGACACTGTCAAAAGCTTTTGACATATCTATGAACATGGCTGAGACTAGTTGTCCTTCATTTTTGAGGTGGCAAATGGTCTCTGTAAAGGTTATGAGGGCTGAGTTAGTACTGTGTTTAGGCCTGAAGCCATGCTGAGTGCTGGAGAGTAGGTTGTTGGTAGTGAAATGATTCATAAGTTGCTGGTGGATACATTTCTCCAGAATTTTGGCAAGGGGGATAGAATGGCAATGGGTTAGTAGTTAGTTATGTCTCCAGATGGGCCACCCTTATGAAGTGGTATGATATGAGAGATTTTCCATAATTTGGGAAGTACTGTTTGGAGATAGAGTGGTTTATTAGTAATGCTATGGGGTAAGCAATGGATGGGGCAGCTAGCTTTAGATATTCATTTGGAAATTGATTGGCAGCTAAGCAGCAGGGTTTTCATTTACATGGGATTTTTTTATGTAGAAAGTTGGAATGGGAATAAAGGAGAAGGAGTTTCCATCATTAGAGGTAGGGAAGGAGACTGTAAGTGGTGGGATTGTTTTGTTGTCTAGGAGAGAAATGATAGAGTTGATGAAGTGGGAACTGAATTGTGAGGCTAAGAGCAGAGAGGAGTTAGCAATGAGGGGGGCAGGGGTTGGGGTTTTACCGGGGTTAAGGAGGTGGCTGATATTCTGCCAGAATTTTTGTGGATTGTGCTGGTATTTTTGTTAGCAGGTGAGGAAATAGGTTCTTTTATCCTTGCTGATGTTTTTCTTAGTATGGTTTCTAAGCTGGTTGTAAAGGGTGAGATCGTTGCTATTTTTGGTTATATGATATAGTGACCAGGCCTTATCTCTTTGTTTCATTAGTTGTTTTGTTTCTTTAGAAAGCCATGGTAGCTGTTTGTTTTTTTGGCGAATTTTTCTGAGGGGAAGCAAGATTATTTAATATTTCAAGGAATTTGTAATTGAAGTATTCTACAGCTAGGTCTAGTTGCAGGTTTTTTAATGGGGACCAATTGCAGTTTGGTAGTAGTAAATTGAATGTCTATCCATATAGTTTACAGGCTGTCAGCATGAATATGTATGCAAATTAGGTGAATTTGCTGAATTGCTAAAATGAGCAACTGTGTCCGCAGATCCCTTTCATGTAGGCTCCTACACAGTGTCGACATTCCCAGTGAATGTGGATAACATCCGGGGGAAGGGGGTTGTCATATCTATTTTAACAGATTTTGTGCTAGCTGTGCTTGTTTGCATGGTGTGCCACTTAGCTAAGTGTGTTTGCGCAACTGACACCCCCCCCCCCCAAGTCACAATGATGACATAGGAAGCTATCAACTAAAGCTGGAAATATTAAATTCAGAATATGTACTTTTGTATGCTAAGCTACATGGTGCTCAGTTCTGCTGAGCACAAATAAGTAGGACCTTTAAATCATGCTAATTATATTCTAAGTGGCTGACATGCATCCAAATTAGCCAGTGCCACATGGTGGATCTACACTACAACTGTATAAAGCTTGCATAAGTCCTGCATTCTGATTTTGCCTCAATACCTGGAACCAGTGGAGTACAGACTTGGGAATTTAAAACTGAATAATGCTAGGGGCTGCTGCAGCTATTCTACATCTGTATATGCTACAGGCTGAAGGCAATGCTGCTGGCACTGATGACCATAGGCCTAGGCCAAGGAGGAGATGAGTGCTCAGGCCCCGGGTAATCTATCAGCAGCTGCAAGAACTGAAGATTGTAGAGTGCTACAGGGTGGACAAGGACATACTACAACACCTCACTGAGCTCTCCTGCCCACAACTCAGAGCCAGAGCTAACAGAGGGGAACCCAACCCAGTGGAAACTAAGGTATGTGTAACCCTTAGGATACTAGCTGCAGGTACTTTTCAAAGACCAGCTGGGGACATGATGGGGGTGTCACAGGCATATTCTTCCAGGATACTGCACCAGTTTCTAGATGCTATGCTCCCACATGCCAGTGAGCACATATATTTTCCCTTTGACCCTGAAGTGAGGGCCACCAATAAGCTACACTTCTACTGTGTAGCACACTAGCCTGAAGTGGGCACCATGGATTGCACTCATGTAAACATCAAGGCACCATCTGGTGTGCAGGGTGGAATCTACATTAACCGGAAGAGATACCATTCCATCAAATGCCAAGCTGTGTGTAATTCCCAGGGGATTATCTTGAGTGTGTGTGCTGGCAACTCTGGCAGTTATCATGGCTCCCATATCTGGCACACATCACAGCTGTACAAGATGTTTGCCAGGGGGGACAACCCACAGGTCCATTTACTGGGGGATGCTGGCTACACCCTGGAACTGTGGATGATGACACCCATTAGAAATGCGCACACACCCACAGAAGAATGCTACAATAAGGCACATGCACAAACTAGAAACATCATAGAGCATGTGTTTAGGCTTCTGAAGATACTGTTCCAGTGCTTCAGCATATCTGGCGGAGCCTTGCAGTACACCCCAGCCACATGTGCACAGATATTCACAGTATATGCTATGCTCCACAATCTGATCCTATGGAAACAACTGCAGCAGGATCAGCAAGGGGAAGGGATACACAGCCCGCCAGAAGTGTCTAGGTCACCACAGCCACAGGCACAGGAGCACTCGGAGGAGGAAGCTCCTGCTGATTTCCCTGTAGGAAGGTGTAGGTGTGCACAGTATGCCCTGGCTTTGCCTAAGAGACAACACACAGTACAGTCACTGACAACCTAGTGACCTAGGGACTAACACCTCACTCTTACTCACATACAGATAGTAACAGTGATGCCAGCCACCTCACACATCTTGTGCCTATTCATGCATTGGCTGTGTACTGCTTGCATCACACAGAGTCAGCCCTGAAATACAGTCTTGTCAACTGCTGCACTTGAAAGGTATGCCCATACCATACACCATATTATAGTGGATTGTTGTATTAGATCTTTGTAGCTATGGACTGGGTACAATATGCAGGCTACTATACTGGCCTATTTGGACTAACAGTTCACCCACAGGGAACTACTGACAAACATTCCACTAACATGTCACCATTCATAATAGGTAGGTCTCTTGCATGGAATATGTATGCTGTACTACTGTAACATATTACTGGTACATCATTCGAGGGATATGTTGGAAAGAGAGGTTAACTGACAGACTACTGTGTGTCCTGGGAGAACATGTACATTACTTCTGCACCCCACATAACAGCATTGTCTCCATGTACCTGCCATAACACTAAAGTTATGCTATATGATTCACACAGGTAGCATGACACACAGCATCAGTACAGTAATGCACAATCTGAACATACATTTCATGTGTAATTTAATTGAGAATAGCACAGCACATATTTATGCAGGTGATGATGTGATGAACAATTCCTTGTTCATCTATCAGCCTCTGTGGCTCAAAGAAATAAGGTAGGTGAGTTGTGTGGTGGTGTTCAGGGTGCTAATCCTAATAAATCCAATTTTTATGCATGTGAAGTAGCAATACGTATGTCTTTTTACAGACTGTCTCTGTGTGTGCTATACTAGTATGATTTTATTTCACATAGTAATTACACGTGCACCTGTGCTATAGTTCTAAGACCTATTTAATAAGTACATTGTTACTATTGGATAACTTATTAGCAGAATTGTAAAGGCTGAGACATAAAAACATATATGTGCATGTGTATCTAGAAAACACATTTGGTATTTCCTGTAACATGATGTAGCAGAAATATAATAACAGTTATGAATGAAGGATTGTGATGTGATTCATGTGGAATTGAAAGACCCATAGGCAACACACGGATCACTACATCAGAACAACTAGGTATTGATGTACTCTAGATAAGATGGGAAGCTGCATGGCTTGCACATAAGACATGGCAAGTATAATTTAGCAAATGGACAAGTAATATTTACGGTGCAGTGGTACGGCGGTAGCATTGTTACCTCACAGCAAGAGGTTCTCCTGTTCGATTCTTGGCTTGGCTTGGGAGTGCCTTCTGTGTGGAGTCTGCATGTCCTCCCTGCGGTTGGGTAGCATTCGAAATACATGCATGCGTAAATGAGCGTGCCTTTGTTAAAGGTTGGGTGTTGAGCTGGCACCTCAGCATTTCGTAAAAATCTACTGCCAATCATTAGTGGACCAGAGTTCCACTGTGGTGACCCCTTACCGGGAAAAAGCTGAAAGACAAACAACAGCAACAACAGTCAGGGTATCTCACAAGGCTCTGTAATCGGCCCAAATTTCTTTATAGGTGTCTGAAGACCTAACTTTCACATCACATTTGTTCAACTGTCTCTATTCAGATGGCTTGAGATTGGGTATACTGTTTATATGTGTTACAGACTGGGCACAAACTTGGCCACAGGAGTATCAGATGCTGCTAAATACATCGAAAACTAAGCGAATGACATTTGGAAGACAGAAAGAGGAAGTTGGCTATTAAATGCAGCTCATGGTGATGAAACTGTAGAGTAATTCAAGGAACTGGGAATGTTGGTAGATCCAGATGGCAGTTATTCAAGTCATCTCAGAATCCTGGCCTAGAGCACACCTAAGTGTTGGATGGAGTCAGTTTATACAACAGGAAGTCTTAGGAGTCAGCAGTGCACCTTGCAGTTGTGAGTTCCTAAGCAACTTGCAGACAAGTCAAAATGCCATTGAGCATGCTCACACACTTAGTTAAGCAGAGTGCAAATCTGTTGTCCCACCTGCTATTTTGTTTAGAAATATATATCGTATATATCTCTACATTTATAAATAGACATATCTTTGTATATATGTGTGTGTATGTCTGTATTGCCCTACATACACAGATCATGGATAGTAAAGTTGCACTATTACACATAAAGTGTTGGATGAAGGGACACAAGGAAAGGCTCAGTATTACATAATTCACCTATAGACATTTGCAACTACATAGACCAACATGTGTTGCAATCTTAGGAGTACTGGGATATCTGATGTTCACAGTTCTGGCCTTCTTTATCTTTCATCTGCAAATGATACCCCGTGTGACAGCAAAACAGAATCTACTGTGAAACATACAACCATGAGTCGCACATGTGTACTTGCAAACAACTGGACGGTGGTGAGTCATACTACATCTCCCTAACAGACCACATGGAACCCTTGAAATGTATGTCATGGTATAGGACTACATGCATAGATTGTGAAGTCATATGTATATAGCTACACCAGTAAGAATACCCAACAGTCACTGCAGCCAGCTGTGTCTGCTTGATTTCAACAAACACACATCAATAACTGTGCAACTGGTGTAATGTATTATGTTGTGTACTCACTCATTGGCTGGGTAAGTTTATTTTTGCCACAGGCCTGTCCATCCAAATGCAAAGAGACTCATATGGCCAATGCAGGTACCGTTGATACATATCTAGGCTACAAAACAGTTGTCTTACTGTTAGGCTACTAGATGCAATTGGCAGTCAAAATCTGTGTGATTACGCAGCCCTACAAACCTGTTAAACACAGGGCTTCATTATGTTCTCTACAATAAAATCACCTGCAGTCATTTGCAATATTCGACTTAAGCTGTGGCAAGTGATATAAGTGCTGTGATCTGTAGTGTATAACAATAGATAGGTAGGGGATCTAATCTCACTGGAGCCCAATTTGCATGTGTGCATGTGCATCTCACTTCCAAACAGATGTAAATGTAAACTTGCAATAGGTCTGCAGTTTTTGACCTTTGCACTTGACACAGGCTTCCAAAGTCTTCCATCCACAAGGCCTGCTGATGTCAACTACCATAAGAGTACCTAAAACCACCTCAATACCATATTTAAGGTGTGGTATGTGCAATGAATACTGTGATCTGCAGTGTGTAAAACTAAACAGGTAGGGGTTCTAAGCTCACTCCAGCCCACTTGCTGTGTGCGTGTATGTACATCTCCACACAAGGCAAGTGTTAAACAGAAGGCCATGTAAATCTCAGACTTAAACCGCTGTGCGTGTGAGATATATAATGCGCAAGACTAGATAAGTAGGAGTTCTAAACTCATTCCAGCCCACTTGCTCAGTGTATGTCTGTGTGTGTGTGTGTGTGTGTGTGTGTTTTGCGTTTGCTGTCCAGTGTTTTGAAAAACATATGTAGGTAGTTGTAATGTTTTAATTGCATCCATGTTGGTGTGTGTGGACATTAGGCAGTGTTTTAAATTATCCTATTGTATCATAGCATCTATGGAATGTAGTAGGCTAATGGTCCTAGGGCCCTTATATGTCTAGCCATCTTTAACCCTTATTAACACATTCAACACCTTCAACACCTACTGCCCCTGTCCAGGATGTATACAGGGGGAACCAATGTAGTGCAATTATGGTCACTCATCCAGTCATACAGATTGCATCTGTAAACGGACAGTGAGGTGCTCAGTTTGACATCAAGTGGAAGTGTGTTCCAAAGGTGTGTTAACCTCTGGTAGACAAGTCCCTCCCTCTAGCAGGTTTTATAAAAGTTACAAACCAGTTTGATATCTTAACTAGGAGTAAACTGGTTATCCATTTCACTTATGCTAGGTTTAGGGGTGTATATATTAGTTTCTCCTACAGTGATTGGCAGTGCTTTGTACAAACTCAGACACCTTGGGTTACATTTATCTGGGAAACCATGAAGGAATACTTCATATAAGGAGTTGCACACATGACCTTTCAGGACCTCAGGATTTAGCATTTAACTGTAGCCACCAAACAGGCATTGTGCTTCAGGAATGGAGAACAGCAACAGTCATCAATCTGCACAAAGGTCTACAGACACTAGTAGATGATCAATACAGATGGAGTACACCCTCAAACACTGAACCAGGCGCAGTTTGGTTTACTCATGGGCAGATCATGGCTACCCTGCCTGGTAGACCAATTTGATAAAGTTAACAAATCAATGGATGAGGGAAACATGAGTCACTCCACCTACCATGGCCTGACAATGCATTTTATTGTTGACAAACCTGACTAATTAGGTACAAACTAGTATGTCAGCCAGTGGATAGCCAAGTGGCTGACTGACAGGATCCATGACATTATCAATGAGGAGTCCCCCTCTACAATGAGGCCAGTCACTGGTGGACTCCCTCACAAACCGTTCCTCCCATTTTTCCTTTTAGGCAATAACCTCTCTGCAGGTGCGGCCCCTGTGAGTGGGCTGTTGCTGACTAAATTTGTTGATGATTGTAAATGAGGAGCTGTCATTGCATCTCACACTGTCACAAATGTTATCCAGGAGGGGTTGACACAGACATACAGTTTCTGTCAGAGCCATTGACCAACAGTAAATGTCAAGAATTACACAATACTATACTTTGGAAGTGATCCAGCCATTGCAACTATTTAATTGATAGCACACCACCTACAGCTGACCCAGTAGTCAGGGGCTTATGAACACATTGACAGTGATCTAGCCTTTGACTGACATGTGTTAATAATATTGAGTAAATTATTCCATGTAGTGTAACCTGGAAACCAAGGTAGGGCAGGTAGATCCAAGGAAGTCATTGTTCTATTATATTCAGCATTCATCAGACCTATCAAGTGCAATGCCAACTTTGCCATGTAACCAACCAGGCCTATCCATCAACTGTAGCAGTCACAGAGGTTCCCCCTTCCCAGTAAACCACTATGTGATTTATGTAACATGTCACATGGAGACTGCGTTAAGGCCCTATCCATGTATTCCATCTCTAACATGCTTTGGAGGGGAAGTGTATGGCTGCCATACAGGGGGCTTCAGACACCACTGTGGACCTCCTGCATATCAATAAAACAACTAGCACAATACTTACCTGTTTTCCTGACCTACACCTTGCCTGTGGTATAAATGGGACATGCTGGAGAGACAGGTATATATCCCAGACACTACACTCCAAATGAAACAGGCTCCCCATCCATGTGAAGTAGAGTTTCACCCTAATACAAAATCAAGTGCAAGTTACACATGTTGACGGGAACATGACAAGGACACATGGTTTAGTACCAATGTCTGGAATTGAAATGGATAAAGTGGAGATTGTTCACATCCAGCACCCCGACCTATACATGCTCCAGCACCCAAAATCCTGCTTACACTCTTCCTGGGTCTCAGTCCTTGTCGCAGGTTATGGATGCACAGCTAGGCTTCAAGAAGTCCTTGTGGTAATTCACCCATTAAACACATATGAACCCATGTGCCAATGACTCTATATCTACTTACCATTCTACTGACATTTTCTTCTGTGCTGATGGGCAATTCTGTGCTCTGATGTTGGTGGTTTGATTGCAGATGTGTAGGCATAGCTGTGTTCTACAGAATTCTGGCAGAGAATCATAGACATTTCCATGAAACACTTTTCATTGTGTGACCACAAAGCCATTTCCACAGCAGCCATGGTAACGATCATATGACTCTAGGCTCATTATAAATGGCATTGTGCAGTATCTGTAAATGAGCAGTACAAGTAGAATGCTAAAAGACACAATGGATGATAGGTCATAGTGATGTAGATAGTCATTCTGTGCATCAGACACATAGCTTTATTTCCCTGCATATATGAGAAGAATGACAAGGATGTAGCACAGGTATCATCACTTGCACAGGGTGTTGTGTGGCAGTGAAGGAGGTCTAGGTTAACCCAATAGGTTGACATGAGTGTGTGTGTGTGTGTGTGTGTGTGTGTGTGTGTGTGTGTGTGTGTGTGTGTGTGTGTGTGTGTGTGTGTGTATGTGTGTGTGTAAGTCAGGAAGGGAAGCAGGCAAGATGGAGCATGGAGATGTGGTGTGCGTGTCAGTATGTGACCTGCATTTGACAGTAGTGCATGAGTGTGTGCGTGAACACAGCCAAGCTCAATGATAGCCCTATGTGTCTGTATGTTGGACAGCTGTGAGCAGTGCATGGTAGCACTGACAGTTCATTTTCTCCACTCCTGAACATGTGAACTGGTTCTGCCAGGAATTGCATTGGCACCTCCAAGCCCATGGTCAGATGCTGTGCTACTACCTGAAGGTGACTGCTGTCTGCTGGAAAAGTATCCTCTATGGGAATGCCCAGGACCATGAGCCCATGGTCTGCCACTTCTTGGTGTACAGCACACTCCCCTCTGGAGCGCTGAATGTACTGCCACTACTAGAGCATGATTGTGCATGGCCATGTTGACTCTCAGCAGATGTAGTTGCTTACCTACATCCACTAGGCCAATGCTCAACTCCAATCAGACATTCCATTACAGACACTGTGCTTTTCAAGCCTGATACTGTGTAATCGATCTGTGACTGATGTCTTTCCACTGTGTCAGTCAAACATTCCAGGGTATCAGCAACATGGTGGAGGGAGTCACAGATGTCAGACTGTGCTGCATCCATAACCCTGAGCATTCTGCAGCAGTACCTTTTGGAACAAGCCTGTGCCTCCACGATGGCCTAAACATTCACTGAATGGCATGTGATGAGACACCTGCAACAGGTGGTAGAGGAACAGCAGGCCTCCTATGAGCACCCCTATCAATCCGCCTTGGTGGAACCTCTCCAACTGTCTAGCTATGGCCAGTGTCAACACTCCCTGCAGCCTCAGTAGCCACACTCTTCTGTTCAATGTCCCCACCCTCTGGCTGTCCAGTATCTGTGGCCACAGGGGACTGGGTATGCATAGGCAAACTGGCTGTGTACAGTAACAATGAGG
Source organism: Protopterus annectens (assembly GCF_019279795.1). Taxonomy (NCBI): domain Eukaryota; kingdom Metazoa; phylum Chordata; order Ceratodontiformes; family Protopteridae; genus Protopterus; species Protopterus annectens. The sequence continues at coordinate 115,637,868 of NC_056748.1, read as the reverse complement.
GCAGATGAGGGATGTCAACCTCTATATCAGATTCAGCCTCTGCATCACCCAACTGTGCCTCACTTTGGCCAACACCATCATCAGAGTGGGAAGAGTCTCCATCATCAGGTTGTGAAGGGGGCAGAGACCAGCCCCCTTGGTCATCTGTGAAACAAAGGGAACAGCGCTACATGAATACTCACACTACTATGCTATGCATTACTGTGTTGCAATATATGTTATGCTGTATTCTCTGCTAGCAGTATCACAGACTTGTCTAAAGTCCAAGCTCTACTAGTAGATCATGAGGGCATTATAGTCTAACCCACATTTGTATTTACCAGCAAATAAAAGCTCTCTAAATAAATATTTTATGATCAATACCTAAATGATGTCCAAATTCAGTAAACTGTACTGTCCTGACATTACTTGCAAATCTATCAAGGTGAGCACACCAGCAGGGCATAAGTATGACTGTAAACAGTGTGCAGGCAGAATCTATCTCTACAGTTGGCAATCAGACAGAGAGTACATCAATCCAGCCATCACACCTAGAAAGACACTTTTGCATATACAGTACACTAAATATACATGTGTAACAAAACAGTATTGTGCTTAGTAGGAGCAGGACCACAGCCTCATCCAATTCCTGATGTTCCTGAAAAGATTTGAGGGAGAGATAATGTAAACAGCTCTGCATGTTACATTATAACAGGGAATACATCACACATATCTGACATTTACATTAGCTACTATGTAAACTGGTATGTTGGTTAACATCTGGCTTGAGACTCAAACTGCAGCTAACATCTTTTCCCCCTAAAATAAAACTTGACACCCACTTAAAAGTATGTGCACACTGACACATTGAATGCTACAGTATACCAATGATGATCCAACTAAGCACTCCTCTGGTGTTGAAATGGTGGCACCCAGATCCATGACATACTGTGTGATGGATGCCTGGAAGCTGTCTTGTATACCTAGGTTCACCAGGAACTCCTCAGTGGCTGATACACAGGCCCTCCACCAGTGACACCATGATCTCTGACTACGTCCGCTGCACTTCTGAATGTGGCAAGGATCATGTCAGTGACATGGTGTCGCACCTGCTCATATGCTCTGCTGTGGTGTCCAACTGCATTTATATTCCAGACCAGGTTCACCCACAAAGCAGCCTGGCCCTGTCTATTGGGCCTCCCTCTGGACAGTAGAATTTCATAATGCTGCCACAGGGCCTCCACAATAACATAATTCTCAGGCTCCGTCTATAAATTATTGATAATCTACAACAAAAAGAGAACACATGTCTGGATCAGATATGTGGGGGTGCAGAAGGTAGAGATATACAGCCATATAGGACAGCTATCAGTATTCACTGTATGATTACACATCTAACATTCAAATGTTTGCCCCACCATATGACTCAACCTGTTAGAACAGGAAATATGGACAAATCCATTAATAAAAGTGGAATGAAGGCTAGAAAATAGAGACAAATATCTATTTATCTATTGCTTTTACAACTTTACATGGTTTATGGACTAACAAGTTGTGCATGATGATAAATGTTCTGCAGGGTATGAAGTCTGATGTTCTTAATTATTGTCTAACTGCAAGCTTTAATGACTTGCAACTACTTTGCCAGAAAAACAGAACTTTATGAAACATGGACCAAATATATGAGGCAAAACTATGGACAATCTGCTAACATATGTACAGTTGAGAGGTATGTCCACAACATACAAAGGTTGGGGGGCACAACTAATGGAGTAACATTGCAGTAGTCAAATATTCCTGTTTGTAGCATGACAGATACAGATGTATAATAAGACAACCAAGACAGGTGTCCAATGTAGTGTGCTCCATAGCTGTACCCCCCTGAATTCTATACAACAAGCAGTGCCAAGCAAATAGCAAAGTTATCCAGGGGACCTGTGTCCCTATCTAACACATAGCATTCGATGCTTGCTGTACTGTAATTCCTCTGTAGATGTAACACATGTGGAGATAAATGATATGTTATCAGTAAAGTTTTATGACAGACACAATGATGTAATCCCATTCCCTGTAACTATATTCCACAATATGCATTATGTTGGTGATAAAAGGATTACAAACCTGTTGGAGTACAATACATCTCTTTGGAAAGAAGCCGCTATATATATATATATATATATATATATATATATATATATATATATATATATATATATATATATATATAAAGTGCCAACGAGTTGGTTTCCCTAGCTAGGGAGTTTCCTTTTTAAGGTGTACCTCATTAGTAGGTGATTGCCTCTGAACCAATCTGTGGTTGAGTAATGCTAATTGAAGGATACACAGCTGATATGGAGTGTAATCAGGCAATCCCCTGCTACTATTGAAGGTGATATAAGGCCTCAATGTAGAATGCATCCCCTTTCTCATAAGATGGGATGGAAATGCTTGGTAGAAATACTACATCAGCACAGTGAGGATGTGCATTTATGTGTGGGCTACGGGCTGCAGCTGATGCTACTGCTGCAGGCAATAATCATAGTGAAAGAGGCTGCAGAACGTGGAGGAAAACAGAAGTTATGAGTAACAATGTGACCACTGGCAGCGCTGGTGTAAAGCCAGAGCATGAGTGGGGGAACCCATCCCACAGGATATTGAGGTATGTGTTTGCAGTAAGTATGTTAGCCAAAGGTATCATTAACAGAGTGATAAGCAACATGTTTGTTGTGTGCTTAAACAGCATAGGGAGTAACTATACCATTACATCAACCATTTGGGCAACTGCCAGGTCATGTGTTACATTATGGTAGTCATTTGGAACGTGTGTACTGGCAGTCCTTGATACTAGTAGGACCTCCATATGTGTATGTTAGTTGTGCAGCTATGCTAATCTGTAATATCATTATGAAATGATTGTGTGCTACACTGTGATATTACTGTGCCTCTTTTGCATGACCTTAGTTAAAATCCTCTGTGAATGCGTATTAATGCATGACCTGACACTCTATGCAATTTATAGTGTTGCTATAGGAATATGTCAACTGTGTTCCTATCTACAGGCCTTTGCCAGCCATCCTTGAACAGCAGACATTGCATTTCAAATGGATTGGGTGGATAAATAGTGGATGATGCAGCCATTCATTGATAAATAAAGCATTTATCATTTATTCTTTATGTATTAATGTATTCTAGTCATGTATTATTTCATCATTTCCCGTTGATAAATGCTGCACACCACTGGATTTGGACCCAGGACCATGTGTGGCAAAAATTCCGGTTTACAAAGCATTTAACAGACAGAGCTACTGAGTCACTGGTATAGTAGGTTCATAGGTTCATAGGTTGGTACTAGGCTATCGGCCCTAGGGCATATATAAGCCTAGCCATAACAATTCCCTGGATATTTCTTTCCACAATATTTACTTCTCTGGACCCCTGTCTAGCAGGCCAACTGACATGATCCCCGGGGTGAATTTCCTATCTCCCATCCAATCATTGGTGTGTTTGTCAAGATGTAAGTGCACACATACAGACTGTAACAAACTTCTTTTTCATCCATTATTATGTGCTTGGCTTTATAGGGATGTATTTCCCCACCAGAGTCCAAGTTGAACATTTATTTTGCCATTAATGTTTTAGCAGGTGTATTTCTGCATGTTGCTGATAAAAGTGCACATTTACCTGCTATTAGACTATTAGAGACCTCACTTACATCCATTATTCTGTGTCTGGCTTTCTAGTTGTGTAGTCCTGTTCCAGACTCCAAGTTACCCTCACATTTTTTCCATTACTCTTTAAGCAAGTTTTCAGTTCTGCTTAAACACACTTAATGGCAGTGACTTGCAATTATTATGTTTTGCTTAAACCACCTGTTTCAATTAACAGCTGTGTGGTGTGGCAGATTAATCTACTGGTCTGCAGGTGTAATGGTCTTGGGTTTGACATAGGGCACAGGTGCACATTTTGTATGTGTTTATTATCATTTCAAACAGTACGTGTTTATTATCATTTCAAGCACATATATTAATATAACTCCAGTTAGCTGAGCTTAGCACCAGTGTGTGCCACACAGCATCATGCAAAAAATCTTTAAAGAAAAGAAAGATGGAGAGATAGGACAGTGGTAAAATGGGATGCAAGCAGGGGGAAAAACATACCGAAAGGCAGGTAGGTATGTGCAGGAAGGGTGTAGGAAAGAACTGTAGCTATCCATTTCTTGTACTGCAACAACTGTGCACTTTGACAGAATTTATAGTTTAATTTGGACTGTCACCCCGAGACAGAGGGGTGAGGACAACATAACTGTGTTGTCAAGCCAGTTGGACCTAACTACATGTGTCCACTTGATATGTGTGTGAAATAGAGAGCAATATATGGGATGATAGTTTTTGTGGGATAGGTGCCCATTTTTTTTTAAGGTGAGAGTGGAATGTTGGGGAAGGGACATAGGTACATGTGGGGGATGTACGTTGGGAAGGTGAGGAAGCTTTTGCAGACAGACAAGATAGAGAAGAAAGCAGACAGAGTTGGTGTGTGATGCAAGAGGGGGGGTGAACACCTTGGGTAGGGAGGGTGTTGTGGAATCCCAGTCTCACGTGCATCCAAAAGGTAGAAGTGTGACTCAAGTCCCCACCCATGGAACTGTTGGCACTGCTCTGTCACTGCTTCTGTGGTGGCAATAGTGGAGGCTGGTGTCCTGGATGAGGCTTGCCCACCAGGGTGGTGAGCATACCTTCCATCCGCTAGAGGTGATGTCTGAAGGTGTGGTACAGCAACCTTGTGCACCATTCCTGGCACTTCATGACAGGTGATAAAATCACCCCCTCCACCGCCACTCCCAGAGAGGGACCAGCCCTGGCTCATAGGCAGCACTACTCGATGCCATAAGTAGTGCAGGGACAGTAGAGGGGGCACCACCAGGCTATGGCCCAGGCATGCTGGGCCCTGGTGCCATGGTCAGAAGAGCAAAGGTAAGTGGATCACCTGGAACCGGCCTATCTTGTTGTGGTGTAGTAAATTAGATATAAAGATAAGTTAAGATTAGTAATATCCAAACCGATATAAGTATTACGATAATGGAAGACAATACTGATGAATCCAAATACATATTAAGGTATATTATGTGGAACACAACATTAAATAACATAACAATAAGTATGTTAACAGCAAGCCAGTATGAATAAACCATAAGGCCAAAAAAACAGTTAAACAGAATATATTAATATTAAATCATAATAATGAATAGCATTAATAAATTAAAGAAGCTAAGGGGTGGGAAAAGAGAGAATAACATACCATAAGTGAACTCATAGATGATAGTACTATACAGACTACTAATACATACTTCTACAGGTGTGCAGTGTCACTTGTGAGTAGAGTGACTCCTATTCTTCTGTACATGATGTTGTACATACATACCTCTTAATTTGTTAGAATGGGACAGTATGGGACAAACATTAACAGATGCAGGTACACAACTAGATTGAAGCGTTTTACATACTGTGCTTGTACATCACTACCAAGGTGTTCTGTAAACGGATTTACAAATACATTGCATTCCAGGTAATCATTTATCTGTTAATCAAGTACCAGACAGATTGGGCAGTTGACATTTTATTACAAAAAATTGTGACAGATGAGAGGTATGTAAATCATGTACATTAAATAGACTACACAGCCACTCATGTCTCACTTGGTTGGCATGGGAGTAGAACCCAAAAGCTGTGACTCCAATGGGCATGTGCACTTAATGCAACAATTAAATGCATACAGATTTGAACACACGTGCAGTGAATACAGCTCTACTGCAGTTATTTAAACACATTATTTATCAATGCATAATCCTGCTGTAAACTTTATTGCTATTGTTCTTTAAATTCTGTCACTTATACTCATGACATCTGCCAAGAACGTGGGCTACCTTACCCATACACGCTGTTTCTGGAGTGGGAGGAATAGAGAGTGTTGTTTGACCCAAAGTGGTCTGCAGACAGCCTTGAACCGTACCGTGGCTTGTGCAGTACATTTATCAGACAATTACTTCTGCATTCTTTATTAATTTAATTTTACAGTTGACTGGAGTCACATTAGAGCAGACATGCAGTGAATACAGCCCTACGGCAGTTATTTGTACACAATACTTATCAAACCACAATCCTGCTTTAAACCTTATTGCTTATTGGTGTTGTTATTGTTTATTGTTTATTGCACTACAGTTATCAGAAATTATCCATACATACCACACTCATGGTGCAACCTGGCCTGGCGCCCTGCATGAGACTGGACATTGTGAGCCCATTCCACTGCAGCTGTGGGAAGAGAAGCAAAACATTATGCATACCAGTTTGTCACTGATTCAGCTTGTATATTAGTAAAGTAGTATCAACCATACTTACATATCTGTGGAGCATGCTCAGCCCTAGCTTCTTGGACCCAGGTGTCCAAGGTTCCCCTCTTCCTTCTCTTCAGGTCGTCATAGTGGTGATGACACTGCTCATCAGTGCAGGAGATACCAGTAGCACTAGTAAGATCCCTGGCCAAGCGATCCAAGGCTTCAGCTTTACATTCTGAGCCCTGGTAATCACCCTCCAACAGCCAAGGTTCATAGTTTTGGACCAGGAGTCCAACAAACACTCTGGACTCCTGCACAACCCACCTCTCCTCCCAAAAGTGCACTCCCTCACCAACACTGCCAGGCATATCGTCAGTTGAGTATGGAGTTCAATGACTCCTGTAAATTCCCACCTATTGCCAGTAATATAGACTGCTTTCCTACCCTTTCATGTCATAATATAACAATTAAAAAAGCATCGCATTGCTTAGCATCGCACAAACCAGCTTAGCAGAACTGAGCATTGTGTAAACTCGCACAACCGTGTTTTAGCGGAACGTAGCAACTCGCAAACAGGAATAGCCATTGACCATGTTTAAGTAGCTTTTCCAAATGTAACAATTTTGTTTTTGAATTAAACCACCCTTTAGGTCACCTCACACATTTTCACAACAATAAAAGTAAAAAGTTATGACTGCTTCAGACTCAAACCCCGGACCTGCTACACTTTAGGTTTTGACTCAATGTAATTAGCTACTTGAATACTGAGAAAACGACTATACCTTCACATATACTACTAAGCTACCTGTTATCATTACTAAGCAGCATGCTGTGCCACACAAACGGCCATTCACAGAAAAAAAAAGTAGACAAAAATAAATAATTAAGTACATCCGCTTTCTATTTTTAGATGTCTGGCAGGTGTCAGCTGTGTATATGTAAGCACAGGTCTGCACTGCTGCACTCTGCCGTGCAAATGGGCATTAAAAAATAAAAAATAAATATTAAAATTCACACATATAATGAAGTCTTTCTGTGACAGTAACTGCCTTTGAATCCCATTTTCTCACAGTTACATAAATTGACTTATCTGCTGTAGGAAATTTGGCTAAGTACTGATTTTTTTTTTTTTTTTTTTTTTTTTTTTTTTTAATCCTAGGATGAGAATATATTTTCTTTTTGCAGAGAGGCAATCCCCCTGCATCTTCCGTGTGAGCAGACACTCTCACAAAATTTCTATATACCACCTCAGCATAATTGCTCAGTTTGTTGTTTTCTTGAGCATGTTGGTTCAGTTTATTAATTTGTGCTGTGATTGCTTGCTATATACTTAGGCCAAAACGATAACTGTTTATTTACCTTTAAGACCGATGAATAACAGAGAAAACTGTTAGCTGTTAAATATTTTAACAATGGTTGCTCTTTCTCTGAGTTCTTGTGATCTACAAGGGTGAAATGCTCAAGTAAGTGGAGCCCACCACTTCAGTGGTGCAGGGGGTTTGCCCCATTGCAGACATGTTTATTTAATATTTATTTTAACTATTTGCTTAAATGCAGTTTCTGAGCAAATACATACATTTAGAATCTATATTTAGCTGAAGTAAAGATTTCATTAAGAAATATATATTTCTGCCACATATTTAGAGCCTGTGCATTTCAACAAAATGTAATATATCTTGTTTACTGCATGTCTGAACTGAAAAAATGAGGAATTAGTCCTGCTGAGAAACTATTTCTTAATAAAAAATGTAACAATTTTGTTTTTGAATTAAACCACCCTTTAGGTCACCTCACACATTTTCACAACAATAAAAGTAAAAAGTTATGACTGCTTCAGACTCAAACCCCGGACCTGCTACACTTTAGGTTTTGACTCAATGTAATTAGCTACTTGAATACTGAGAAAATCACTATACCTTCACATATACTACTAAGCTACCTGTTATCATTACTAAGCAGCATGCTGTGCCACACAAACGGCCATTCACAGAAAAAAAAAAAAGTAGACAAAAATAAATAATTAAGTACATCCGCTTTCTATTTTTAGATGTCTGGCAGGTGTCAGCTATGTATATGTAAGCACAGGTCTGCACTGCTGCACTCTGCGCCGTGCAAATGGGCATTAAAAATAAAAAATAAATATTAAAATTCACACATATAATGAAGTCCTTCTCTGACAGTAACTACGTTTGAATCCCGGTTTCTCTCTGCTACATAAATTGACTTATCTGCTATAGGAAATCTGGCTAAGTACTGATTTTTTTTTTTTTTTTATTCTAGGACTAGAATATGTTTTCTTTTTGCAGGGAGGCAATCCCCCTGCATCTTCTGTGTGAGCAGACACTTTCACAAAATGTCTATATACAACCTCAACATAATTGCTCAGTTTGTTGTTTTCTTGAGCATGTTGGTTCAGTTTATTAATTTGTGCGATGATTGCTTGCTATATATTTAGGCCAAAATGATAATTGTTTATTTACCTTTAAGACCGATGAATAACAGAGAAAACTGTTAGCTGTTTCATATTCTAACAATGGTTGTTCTTTGTCTGAGTTGTTGTGATCTACAAGGGTGAAATGCTCAAGTAAGTGGAGCCCACCACTTCAGTGGTGCAGGGGGGTTGCCTCATTGCAGACATGTTTATTTAATATTTATTTTAAATATTTGCTTAAATGCAATTTCTGAGGAAATACATGCATTTAGAATCTATATTTAGCTGAAGTAAAGATTTCATTAAGAAATATATATTTCTGCCACATATTTAGAGCCTGTGCATTTCCACAAAATGTAATATATCTTGTTTACTGCATGTCTGAACTGAAAAAATTAGGAATTAGTTCTGCTGAGAACCTATTTCTTAATAGCTGTATTTTGCTTTTGAAGGGGGGCAAGCTCCCCTGCCACCCACCCTGTAAATTATATGTAATAACTCTGAAATTGCACTACAGTGGAGAAAAGGCCAAATTCCAAATCCCCACTGTACCACAATCTCTATAAAGTCAGCCATCCTGCCCTACTAAGCATTTTGAATTTTGGAACATCATCCATATGATCTAAATGTTTTGGAAGTCGATGTTCAAAAACGTCAATCTTATGACATAAATCCATATATCCATTCTAAAGGAATATACTTCCTCCTTTTGACACTAACAATACCCAAATACAACTCCACCCCATCAAAACTCGATGACTAAAGTTCTACAAACTTTACTTGTACATTGACCAGCTCTGCACATGCTCGCATTCCAGTTCACACATTCTACACTTTGCTATTTCTACATTGCCTAAACTACCTTCGAACAATCAATCATTCTAACAAGCATTAGTGAGTACTATAAATCTCTTACTCTATCAAGGTGTTAAGAAACTGTGTGAATGCAGTATGTGCAGTGAGTGTCATGTGATATGTGCGTGCAAGCTTGTGTTCATCATATGTGTGTGTATGCGTGCGCATGCGCACGCACGTGTGTGTGTGTGTGTGTGTGTGTGTGTGTGTGTGTGTGTGTGTGTGTATGAGTGTGTGTCTTTCTGTGTGAGTTTCTGATGTAATGATTAATGTGTTTTGTAAAATGTATTGTAATCTATATTTTTCTCTCTCTCACTTTGGCATATTTAATACCAAATCCTGTTTATGCCATTTTAATATAGCAGGATGATAAACCTGTTGTGTCTCATTTTGCGTTTTTCTTCTAAATATAAGGCTATAGCAGAATAGTAGTATTTGAATGGTAATACGTGTGATATGGTTATGCTTTCAGATGATCTTTTTTAAGTGAGAAGGATAGTTAAATTTAAAAAAAAAACTGATGTTTGTGTGCACTTCTTTATCATCATCATAATATAAAACAGAATCAAATCTGTTTATATTGCCAAGTTTATCCACTGTAGCTGCAAATTTAGTAATATGTCAATAATGAACAGACTAATGCTTAAGCTGTAACATTTCATAGCCTGAATGAACTTTCTGTAACAGGATTAACATTCTTAATTAAATTATAATCTCCAAAATTAAATGTTCTAAAAAAATTCATAAAAAAGAATCATGCAGAACAAATTTTGAGGCAAGTTATATGATGCAGTATAAAATCAGTTTGATTTATTCTGGTTCCAAACAGCTCTGTAAATACATAAATTGTTTGTATATTTTTCATGTCTGTCAGTGGTTAAATTACTTTAATGATATGCTGTTATGGCTGTTTATTTATACATGATCTGATCATTTTGCTTTACTGAATGCTTCATTTCATAGTTATCTAAGGGAACATAAATGATTAGAAAATGCATTCAGTTCAGAGCAAACAGAAGAATTATTCATATAAAATTCTAATGATGCCACATATATACTATACATTTCATTGAGCATTTGCAGCTTCGACAGACACATTTGAGCAAGGGTGTGCAAATACTGTGTGTTTGCTGGATTTATTTGTGAATTAAGGAAAAGCTTATGGACTGTATGTACTCACATGCAGAGATCTTAGTTTAAATTTTAAGATTTCCTTTACACTTCCAACAAAGTTATGTTGTACAGAATATTACAATTGCATGTTCCATAGCAGCATATGTTCTTCTTGCTAGTTATATTTCTGAGTCTGCAATAAAGATGTTAAGTTGTACATATTCATTAATTATACATAAATTGTACACACAGAATTCAATATTTTGATAAGTATACTAATTAAGTGTGTGTGTGTGTGTGTGTGTGTGTGTGTGTGTGTGTGTGTATGCATACATACACACACATGTGTATATATATATACATATAGATATATATATATATATATATATATATATATATATATATATATATATATATTTATATATATATATATATATATATATGGGTCTACTTCTTATCGAATTTACAATTCATCGAACGGTAGTTCACTGAAACAATTTCTATGAAAATACACTAATCCGAAATTACACTTTTAAGAATGTAACTTAACCAAAACACTTTCCATATGACATTTACAAATAAACTAACAAACATACAAATTCTAGTATTCCTGTAGGGGGGCAAGCCCCCTTACACGCCTCCATACCCCCTGCAAATTATACATACCAACTCTGAGATCGCACTACAGTGACAACAAGGTTAGTTCCCTGACCATTACTGTAGTGCGATCTCCATTAAAATTCCACAGTATGACCATTTGTAACCTACTGAAGATCAGACATTCAACAGCACTGCTACAATTTATGGCAAAGACCACAAACATGGTCTAATTCCACATCTCACATGGTAAGTGTTTCAGTTAACTAACATTTGTAAAAGTGTACTTTTGGATTAGTGTATTTTTGTAGAAATGGTGTCAGTGAACTACCATTCAATAAATTGTAAATTCGATAAGAAGTGGTAGACCCATATATATATATATATATATACATCAAGAGAAAGATATATAAATAAACACACACACACACAAACGCAGTGTATATATATATGTATATATATATATATATATATATATATATATATATATGTGTGTGTGTGTGTGTGTGTGTGTGTGTGTGTGTGTGTGTATAGAGATAATAGATATATAGTTATATATATGGGTGTCATATGCTGTATCACATGCACAGTGTCCCAACATGCAGTAAGTTGATGCCAAATGGTCGACATAGGCAGGTGGTTGACAGGTGTGTGAGATAGACATTTCCAGAGTAGGGGAATACTTCTTTTCCTCAGGGATTGTGTGATCTCAGAGTTAGTGTACATAATTAGCAAGGCGTGTGGGGGGTGCAGCCCCCCAACATTGGGAGGGTGCATGGGGGCTTGCTCCTCCTCCATAAACACTTGCCATTGGTTTACTCCATTTCATGATGCACATAATGTCTCAATCTGCGTGTGCATGACATTTAGACCCATACATATTGTGTGTGTGTGTGTGTGTGTGTGTGTGTGTGTGTGTGTGTGTGTGTGTGTGTGTGTGTGTGTGTGTTTATCAATAGATATGTTTATGCAGCATTTGATCTCAGTTACATACTTACTGACAGAGAAACCAGGTGATAAAATTGATCAAAACTACATTGTCTGAACGTATATTTTATTGAGAAATCATTTCACAGAAAATTGTCAAAGCGTATAGGTTCAGAGGTTCATATTTGATTACTAAACTAATGGCACAAGAACCTTTACAAGCCTAGCCAATAACACCCAGGATATGACAAAATCATATCTTAATTCCTCAGATATGACATGGGTTAGTATCGGGGTAGTGGGTCTTTGGGTGTTGGAGCCCTGAGTAATTTTACAGACTGCCTCAGTCCTTAAGGGGCAGGGACAGTACCCCAGGAATGAATTTAAGGTTCCCTATCCATTTATCCAAGTTCTTTTTGAAGATAGCAAGGGAAAGGCTTTGTTTTATAAAGATGGAAAGTTTATTCCATAGACGAAGTAACCTTTGGGATATGAATCTGTCTGTCCATCAAGTTCGTTTACAATCAGAAATAAGGTTTAGTTCCATGGAATGCATAACCCTTGTATAATTATTCTTGTGAATATGCAACATTTTCATCAGAGCTAGATCACAGAATGCCTTGTAGGTCAAGCATACGTCACCTCTCAATAAATGATATGAGACAGAGTAAAGGAATATGGCCTTTAGTCGGTCTGCATAAGAAATGTGCATTAAGCTTTGTATTTTCTTTAATGAGAAATTTCTGGGGCACTCCAATTGGTATAATTGTCTGGTTAGATGCATGCAGAAGGGAGCATTGTACTTGATTATGGACCTGATGAGGGCAAACTACAATAGCAGTCTGACTTTTTTTTAAAGTTGATGCTATGCCTTTACTTATAAACTGAGCCACACAGAAGGATTTCCTCACTATGGTAGCTACCTAGTGGTCAAAGTTTAGATTACTATCTATCTGTGTTCCTAGGTCCTTCATCGCTCAGTCAATTTTTAGGGGAATGCTATTAATATTTTAATTTGTAGGGATATCTGATATACCAAAGGGTATAACTGCACATTTTGTAGCATTTAGTCTGAGACCATGGTTTTCTCACCAGTTGTTTGCCATTTTTGGCTTGTTTGTAGGATGTCAAGGTCATTTGGAGATTCAGTGATTACTCCCAGCTTAAAGTTGTCAGTGAACTTGGTGATCCACAGGTCTCCAACATTGGCCTTCACTTTAAAGACATATATATATATACCAAACAGAAGGGGTCCCAAAGACTGAGCCCTGTGGGACCTATCCAGATGTGTTCTGTCAGTAAGCCAATTTGCTATCCATCTGACAATGATTTATGCCTAACTCAGTAAGTTTTCCTATGGTCCCTGAGTGGTGGATTGTGTTGAAGGCTTTGACCAGGTCTAGATAAGTGGTGTGTACCATGTTACCTTCATCCATGGCCCTGGTGACTTCCTTGAAGAAGTCCACCAGATTCAGCAAGCAAGACCTGCCTTTAACAAAGGCAAATTGGGCCTGGTTCAGTGTTTGGAGATTTCCTTTGTTGTTATTGATCAGGTCCATGATAATTCTCTCAATGACCTTGCACATCAGACTGCTCAAGCTTATAGTCTGTAGTTGTCTTGGTCTGTTGATGCCCCCCCCCCCCTTTGGGCAGAGAATTGACTATTGCAGTCCCCTATTCCTCAGGGGCAAAGCCCATCTGGAGGCTATAATTATAGAAGATTTTTAGTGGCCCTGATAGATTCTGTTTTATGCTATTCAAGAGACATCCTGTAATGTTGTTGAGGCCTATGGAGGCTGTGTTTTTGGCTTTAGCAAGCACAATAAGGACCTGTTCCCTCATAATGGCCAGTAGGGGGAGGGTTGTGAGTATTTCTTTGGGTGTGGTAGGAGGTGGTGGTGGTGGGGGGGGGGGGGTTGAACTGCACTTGTTGGCCAGCAGGTTTGCTATAGTTTCAGCTGGTTGTATGTGCTACCATTCATGGTTAACTTGGCACACTGCTGAGTATTTTACTTGAGTTTACGAACATAATTCAAAAAAGTCTTGTGGTTATCTTTCATCTGGGAGGTTATCTTTTGCTCATAGTTTGCTTTGACAGATTGACCAGCTCTCTGATTTGTTTGGACTGGTAGTGTCTTTTTGCACTGTTTTGTCTGTTCCTTCTTGGCTTTGGAGAGGATTTTTTTTCTTTTGTTTTATAGCCTATTTATGTAAAAGTCCACCAGCATGGTTTATATTTGCTAGTAATCATAGGCTTGACTCAGATAGTTACTGCCTCCTCTATGCAGCTGTGAATGTAGATGGAATTTTGGGTGTTGTTTTTGATTAAGGGAGTTGTGAAGGAAGTAATTTAGATTTTATGTGAGTTGGTAATGGGGACCATTATGTTGTACCCCTTTAAGTGTGTTGAGGATTGTGTTTGTGTGACAGCACTGATTCACTGTGTGTGGTCTTTTTTACTTTTATTTTTTTATTCTCCACTGGCATGTGACTGTGGAGTTAGAATCGGGTTCCTGCAAAACGTTTTTTTTTATTGTATACATGTTGTGTAGAATGTTTTTTGCAGAAATTACTTTTCAGTCAAATGTTCTTATGGTCAGATGTGATATTAATCATTTGTATAACCTGATTTCTGTGTCAGTAAAATGAACCTATTATCAAATGTAATATTATCTTTCTTTCTATATATATATATATATATATATATATATATATATATATATAGAGAGAGAGAGAGAGAGAGGTTTATAGGTGTGTACTAAGCTAATGACCCTGGGGCCTTTACAAGCCTAGCCATAGGATTAACCTGGCATCATGCCATCTGACCTTAGTTCCCAGTGCCTCTGTCAAGTGGAGCCACTGGAGTTATTCCTGGGGTGAATTTTCTATTTCCCATCCACTCATCAAGATTTCTCTTGAAGAGGGTCAGCGAGGTGCTCTGCATGACATGTATGGGAAGTCTATTCCATAGTGTATGCAGTCTCTGGGTTATGAATCTGTCCCTATACTGTTTATATGTATTTTATATATATATATATATATATATATATATATATATATATATATATATATATATATATGTAGGTGTCATACACCTAATCAAAAAAAGACATTTTCAAACAGCAAATGTTCCAACACATATTTTCAAACATCATCCAATCAAACATTAAACAAAATAAAAAATAAAATGTTCTTTTTTTGCAAAGGACAAGCCCCCTTGTACCCACCAACACCCCTGCTAATTATATATACCAAATCTGTTATCACAATGCAGTGGGAAAAGAGTACAGTCCCCAATCCCCTATGTACGGTGATCCGGCACTAATGCCGGCATTTGTTCAGGCCATGGGAGCACGGGTAGCTCCGGCTTATGCAAATTAGTTCATGGCCCAGTGGGAAAACACACATTTGGAAAATTGCATATATAGTAACAAAATATTATTTTACACTCGTTACATAGATGATTTGTTTTTTATCTGGAACGGATCTCTTAATGAATTCAAAAGTTTTGTACAATATCTAAACAGTACTACTGACTGTTTGAAATTTTCCATTGGTGATTTTGGAAAGAAAATTAACTTTCTAGATTTACAAATTAGTTATGATAATACATCAAACAAGTTCAGTAGTGCTATATATAGGAAACCTACATTTGCCAATCAATACTTGCACAGGAACAGCATACATCCCTTTCATATGAAGAAAGGAGTAGTGAAGGGACAATACATCCGTTTGAGTAGGTTAACTTCTGATGAAGAAGTTTTTTTCATGGAAATGAGTAATCTAAGGGTTTTTTTTCTAAATAGGGGGTATGATACACCATGGCTTCAGAATATTGAACAAGAAGTTTTGGCACTTCGAGACAACAAAGCAGGACCTATTTTGACTCGTGGTTTGCCTAAAACCCTTTCTAATGACACCAATAACAAAGAATTTGTTGGTGCCTTTATATTGCCCATATGTAACGAAATGTGGGTAATAAAAGAAATCATAGAAAACAATTGGAAAATTATATTAGGTAATCAAGATCTTACTAAAATTATAGGTCACAAACCATTTTTTACCTTTAAAAGGGTAGTCAACTTGAAAACTATACTAGAAAGGAAAGAATATATTGGTAACAAGAGGAATACAGATGTTATTAGGGCCAAAGGTACATATTCTTGTCATAGTTGTAAACAATGTAGACATGTCACAAATTCATCATTTATATACTTTCAGCATTTACGTATTACTCATTGGTCAAAACAATACTATACTTGTCACAGTTCCATGATTGTTTACATAGCTCAGTGTCAAACATGTCCTAGTTATTATATAGGTATGACCACTAGAACTTTAAAAATCAGAATTAGCGAACATGTTTTGGCTATCAAAAAGAAAGATTCTAATAATGCACTAGCCAAGCATTCAATGTGCTGCAGTGATTTCAAAAAGTTTAATTTTGCAGTATTAGACAGTGTAGACAATTATATTTTTGGTGGAAACCTCAAATTATTGTTAGAATGTAAAGAATCTTTTTGGCAAATTTATTTGGGTGCAGATAAATTTCCTGGTCTCAACGAGACCATAAACATGAAATGTTTTTTAGAAATGTATTCTTAGCTATGTCATAAGTTTTCTTACATTTTTAAGATTAATGTATTTTGATACAGTAGCATTCAAGTTTTTATTACATGTGTTAATGTGTCTTTAAATTTTCAATTTTATTAATTAACTAATCAATTATGTTAATTTGGTTTGTATTTAATGAATGAGATGAATGGTAAAGTTGTTTCTGAAGAAGTTCACTGGTCATTAAATGTGAATGAAAGCGCTAAAACAACTTGGTGTCTCTTATTGAGCTGGGTTTGGCACTGCAGTTGTGGAACCTTGATTTATTTGGTTTCTGTCTTGCTCCTTTTGTGAATTCAAGTTTTTGATTTTTGGTTCTACATCTTGTGGTCTTTTCATCAGTTTCAATATGTCACAAGACAATCTTATGGATATGTCCGTTCATCCAGTTCCTGAGGGGTTTGCTCAATTCACAGAGCAGCTCACCGAAGTTATTACTACAGCGATTAAAAAAGGCATTGATTGTGTTTCTAAACCAGGCGTTTCACTGCACGGTGGAGGAGGTCAAATTTTAAACACGCATGGTACAGCAAATTTTGCCAGCACACAGGATAACGGAAGTGGAGCAGAGTCGACTGACATTCCTTTCGTGGGTCCGAGTAGTGTGGTGGATTACATTGCAAAAACAATGGAGAATCCTTTTTCCAACATTCAAAAAGTTGAAACAGTTGATTCAGTAAGTACTGTTGTCAATTCAGACTATCAGAATCACAGAATGTGTAAATCTAATATTTATGAGCTGGAAAAACTGACTTTCAAGTTTGTAATGATTGACTTAGAGATATGTTATCTCTCTGAGTGCGTACAGCGTAGATGTGTTCCGCAAGGGTTACGCTATGGTAAATTTCCGAATTCAGTGTCTGCTGAGGATGTATTTTTCAAAGAGCTAATGGAACTATTCAACGACTTTGGTGTAAGGCTCATGGTCTCTCTAATTAATCACTACACCAAACAGTTGAACATTCTAAAGACAGAAATGACTGATTTAGATAAAAAAATCAAAAATTTCTCGTGCTTTCCTGCTCTATCAAATCTTTATGCTAGTATTACTTCAAGAGCAGACAGGCAACGAGCGACAATTATTCTGAGAAAACAAAAGAAGCTGAAAAGAGACATTATGGCTTATGCGAATAACACAGCTTATAGTCTTGTTAAAGACAATGACAGAGACACTGTTAGAGACAATAATCGACCAAAGTACTATAATAAAAATGTTTCACATGTTAATTCAACGGATAATAATTTACAGAGTGTTGCTGCTAAGCCTACACATTCTAGTGAGGCTAGTGATTCTACACTAGTCAATGAAGAGAATGTTGATTCTAACAGTAATACAGACAACAATTTACACATTGATAATAATGAAGTTTTCACTGATACAAGTACTGTAAATGATAATAGAAACATTGAAAGTACTGCTAATGGGGGCCCTGTTTTAGTAGACAAACAAGGCAACAAAAGAGGGCCGACTTGGACCAAGGTGGTTCAGAACAAGCCAAAAGGCAGATTGAGGAACAAGAAAAGATGGTAGATGTTAACAATGTAAACCAGTTTGAAATAGAGATACACAATATATCTGGTACAGAGATCTCTATAGACACTACTAATCTTTTGAAAAAAGGCTTGTCCTTTATTCCTTCGAACAACCTTAACAAAGTCAAAACTATTATTGATTTTAGGTTAACATTGAGAAAGTTAAATCTTAAATATATTATGCAGGACATTACTAGTTGTCCTACACAAGTAGGTCCTAAAAAAGCTAGTACCTATAATCCACCACTAGTTGGTACACTTCAGGTTTTCCAGAATGCAGGTGAAGATGCCATTAGAAAAATACCTTTAGTGAATAATTCTAATAATCTGACACAGTCAGAGAGAAATGCACTAAAAGAACTGAAGGAAAATAAAGATCTAAGAGTAATGAAGGCAGATAAGGGGGGCAAAATAGTAATTATGAAGAATTCTCATTATATTAACAATATGGAAGAACTTTTAAAAGATACTAATACTTATTTAAAAGTTGACACTAAAGAGGTTCAAAATAATTTTCTAAGGTTGGACACTATATTATTTGACATGTTCAGTCAGGAAGAGATTGATTACAATACCTATATATATTTACTAGTTGAATTTCCCAGAATGGGGAATATGTTTGGTATACCCAAACTACAGAAAAATCTCACTGACCCCCCCTTTAGGCCTATCATTTCAGCTGCTAAGTATAAGACAGAGAACATTTCTATTTGGCTTGATTATATTCTTAATCCTCTTGTTCAAAAATCCAAATATTATCTAAAGGATTCTTGGCATCTGTTGGAACAACTAAAAAATTTTCAATCTTCTGTACCAGAACTAGTTATGGCATCATTGGATGTTCAGTCCCTATACACCTGTATAGATCATGAGTTAGGTATTGATTATTTGAGGCAATATTTAACTTCTCACACAAATTTCACTAGTACCAAAGTTAACACTTTATGTACGCTTATGGAATTTGTTTTAGAGAGTAATTTTTTTAGGTTTAATGAGTGTTTATACAAACAAATTTCCGGTGTGGCCATGGGAGCATGGGTAGCTCCGGCTTATGCAAATTTGTTCATGGCCCAGTGGGAAAACACACATTTGGAAAATTGCATATATAGTAACAAAATATTATTTTACACTCGTTACATAGATGATTTGTTTTTTATCTGGAACGGATCTCTTAATGAATTCAAAAGTTTTGTACAATATCTAAACAGTACTACTGACTGTTTGAAATTTTCCATTGGTGATTTTGGAAAGAAAATTAACTTTCTAGATTTACAAATTAGTTATGATAATACATCAAACAAGTTCAGTAGTGCTATATATAGGAAACCTACATTTGCCAATCAATACTTGCACAGGAACAGCATACATCCCTTTCATATGAAGAAAGGAGTGGTGAAGGGACAATACATCCGTTTGAGTAGGTTAACTTCTGATGAAGAAGTTTTTTTCATGGAAATGAGTAATCTAAGGGGTTTTTTTCTAAATAGGGGGTATGATACACCATGGCTTCAGAATATTGAACAAGAAGTTTTGGCACTTCGAGACAACAAAGCAGGACCTATTTTGACTCGTGGTTTGCCTAAAACCCTTTCTAATGACACCAATAACAAAGAATTTGTTGGTGCCTTTATATTGCCCATATGTAACGAAATGTGGGTAATAAAAGAAATCATAGAAAACAATTGGAAAATTATATTAGGTAATCAAGATCTTACTAAAATTATAGGTCACAAACCATTTTTTACCTTTAAAAGGGTAGTCAACTTGAAAACTACACTAGAAAGGAAAGAATATATTGGTAACAAGAGGAATACAGATGTTATTAGGGCCAAAGGTACATATTCTTGTCATAGTTGTAAACAATGTAGACATGTCACAAATTCATCATTTATATACTTTCAGCATTTGCGTATTACTCATTGGTCAAAACAATACTATACTTGTCACAGTTCCATGATTGTTTACATAGCTCAGTGTCAAACATGTCCTAGTTATTATATAGGTATGACCACTAGAACTTTAAAAATCAGAATTAGCGAACATGTTTTGGCTATCAAAAAGAAAGATTCTAATAATGCACTAGCCAAGCATTCAATGTGCTGCAGTGATTTCAAAAAGTTTAATTTTGCAGTATTAGACAGTGTAGACAATTATATTTTTGGTGGAAACCTCAAATTATTGTTAGAATGTAAAGAATCTTTTTGGCAAATTTATTTGGGTGCAGATAAATTTCCTGGTCTCAACGAGACCATAAACATGAAATGTTTTTTAGAAATGTATTCTTAGCTATGTCATAAGTTTTCTTACATTTTTAAGATTAATGTATTTTGATACAGTAGCATTCAAGTTTTTATTACATGTGTTAATGTGTCTTTAAATTTTCAATTTTATTAATTAACTAATCAATTATGTTAATTTGGTTTGTATTTAATGAATGAGATGAATGGTAAAGTTGTTTCTGAAGAAGTTCACTGGTCATTAAATGTGAATGAAAGCGCTAAAACAACTTGGTGTCTCTTATTGAGCTGGGTTTGGCACTGCAGTTGTGGAACCTTGATTTATTTGGTTTCTGTCTTGCTCCTTTTGTGAATTTGTTCAGAGAAATAGCTCTTCAACAATCAAACAACTGTCTGCCACCCATATATATGTACATCTATATCCATTTATCTATATGTAGATATATTACATATAGATATTCAGAGAGATATACAAACATATATGGGTGTACTATGAATAACTTCTTGAGCTTGTAGCTGTTGTAGCTGCAGAAAATAAAATTTATCTCAAGTGGTAATTTTTCTGTTTTATTTACTTTTTGTGTCTTGTGTTTTTCATATTTTTTATTAACTCTTAGTACTGCAAGTATTGTTAGCATGGTTTAGATGCATTTTTAATATTTATTTATTTACATATTTACTTATGCATTTATTTTAAATTTGCTGGATTGAGACTTCTATATTTTATCTGTAGTTTCACTGTCTCTGATATCATGTAACAGAGGGTGGCAAAAGCGATGACTGAAAATATCAAAGAATATTGTTTACTGATTAACATATGTACTTTTTAATTTCTTGTTTGTATCTGCACTCCAGTTTAATGTGGGCAGTTATTTACCACTGAATCTTAGGCTTCCTTAATTCATCAGTCCTTTAGAGATTTTTGTTTCTGTTTTAATGGCATGGTCAAGATGCTGCTTTCTTTTCTTTTTGGAATAATACCAAAAAAATCACAAATTTATAGTGTTGGAATATTGGAAAAATGTATAAAATTTTCATGCAGTTTGGCATTTTAGACCAGGGCAGTCAATCATCACAACCTGCACTTCTGTTCATGTTTATTATTCAAATAATTGCAGTTTGCTTTACTGAGGGTTGTTCACTTATAGTCTGTATTAAAACATTTATGCACTACAAATATGATTGTAAACTGAAAATACATTTAAAATCATGAGCATAATTCCCAGATTTCATCTAATGAAAATGTAATTTCATTTCTTAAGAGCAGTGAATCACTGCTCCTGGGCATGGTCAGTTCTTTTCAGTTTGGTATGATATCAGTCTCAGGTTCAGAGTTCATTAAAGCAACCATTTTGTATGTACCCCACTGTGTTAGCATTAATGCCACTGTTGAGGGTAAGGGTCCAAGCTGGATTTTATTTGAGTATGTTTTCTATGGAGATTATTACAGTCATTGTTTCTGTTTGTTATAGTATAGTAATTTTAACACTTGATACTACTACTTTTAAGTAAGATGTGGAATTAGGTTGAATGCTTTAGTAAAATTTCTGTGTTGTGCTTATGTGTGCTGTTGAATGCAGATGTTGTTCTTGATTCAATTTTTAATGAAATCTGCTAGACAATATTACAGAGAGGATTTTGATATCTTTAGTGACACTGATAGACTGGAAAAAGCTTGATGGCTTGGGCATAGTTACCTAGCACGCCCTATAGTTGGTCCCACATTGTTACATGTGGTGGGAGGGAATATTTTCCAGTTTGATAACATGGACTAATGCACTACAGTTACAACACAATAGTAAAAGTAGTGTCATAATGGGAGAATTATATTACAAGCTGACAGAAATATATATATATATATATATATATATATATATATATATATATATATATATATATATGTGTGTGTGTGTGTGTGTGTGTGTGTGTGTGTGTGTGTGTGTGTGTGTATGTGTGGATTCACTTCATAGCACTGAAATACCAAAACACTGAAAATGAGAAAACTTAATAATACAGAAGACCAAAACACTGAAAACCAAAATCCTGAAAACTCAAAATATTGAAACTCAAAACACTGAAAATATGCATCATACATATACTGAGTTTAAACAAGATAAATAATATTACTTTCCACCAAGTATAAGCAGGGGGGCAAGCCCCAATCCACCCCCATGTAGGGGGCTGCACCGCCCCCACACCCTCTGCTACTTAAGTATATCATCTCCAAGATTACACTTAGTGTAGTGAAGTGCAATTTTGGAGTTGATATATTTAAGTAGCAGGGGTGTGGGGGGGGTGCAGACCCCCACGTGGGGAGTGCACGGGGTTTGCCCCATTGCTTATACTTGGTGGAAAGTAATATGACTTATCTTGTTTAAAAAACCATACGCTCTGCAAGGATGGCATGCAGGGTCAAGCCAACAATGTAAACCACCAACGACCAGCAAAAAACGATAGTGAACACGCAGTAATGAAGAAATAATGATTATTTATTTATAATTCCTTCAAATCCATATCAATGAATACAATAAAGTTTTTTTGAATGAAATGAAGCAGCCTGCATTTATACTAGTCTCTGATTACCTGGAAGCAATATTACAGCACCACCCAGTGGCTGGAGTAACAAAGTGCATGTTCCATTCTTGATTAAAGCATATGACCAGTGACATAAAAATGCCAGAGGTGTAGATATTAAGTCATATTTTTAAAGATAAAAATCAAAGCTCTGAGCTTTGATTTTTATCTTTAAAAATATGACTTAATAAATGCAGGCTGCTTCATTTCATTCAAAACTTTATTGTATTTCTTCATTACTGCATGTTCACTATCGTTTTTTGCTGGTCGTTGGTGGTTTACATTATCTTGTTTAAAGTCAGTGTATGTATGATGTGTGTTTTCAGTGTTTTGAGTTTCAATGTTTTGAGTTTTCAATATTTTGAACTTTCAGGATTTTGGTTTCAGTGTTTTGACTTTCAGTATTGTGATATTTCAGTGTTATAAAGTGAATCCATCTATATATATATATATATATATATATATATATATATATATATATATATATATATATATTCTGTTTTGCTGAAAAGAACATCATCCATTTAGTTATACATATCACAGAACCATACCACTAATCACACCATATGAAAATAGCAAGGTGACAAATAGAGAAGTGAACCATTTACAAAGTAGGTTCTGCAATCAAATCATACAACTAAATAAGCCAGCAGCTGAAAGCAACATATTAGTTAGCTTCTGCATAATCCAGAATGGCATAATGAGTTCACTTTACTTCATGTAACACCAGTCCAGCTGCTTGCCTATGTACATTTACCTGACCAATCACATCTCCACAATTGAAGCATAGATGATTTGGGCTACAAAAAACTAGGGTGAAATATTTTGTTCCTGGGTACTTAGACATTGAAGAAAACTCATTGCAATAATGGCACTCACAGCTCTGCACTTCTGCACTGCTGTTTTTGGAACTTCAGTCAATAATCAAAATTTAGACCACAACCTTTTTGACACGGAAAATGCCGGTCAGCCTAATACATCATATGAATCTCCCCACAGCCTTCTTCAAAGCATGTTTTGTTTTCAGTACAATACACTGAAAAATATTTAAAATAGCAACTAAGTAAAACACTTTTAAGAGTTTCTTAATAAACAGGAGCAATACATACAGAATTTTGGACAGCAAGCTTACAACCACATTTAGGGCTACAGTCTGAAAGTCTGGCATAGCAAGAAAGGAAGAACAGAGGCCAACAGCTTTCGCTGCATCTAAGTGTGCAACTCACCTGACCCTGGAGATTATAACATACTGACAGATGGTTTAAACTAAATTCAATACCTCACAGCACCAAGGTATTGGGCTGAATGGAGTGCCACTATGCCGAGACAAGGAAATGAGATCCCCTAATACTCTATGTTAATGAATTTCATTACCTATACTGAACATAGTGCTGAAGCTGCCTGAGGACTCAATGGAGCCATTGAGTCCAGACAAAATTTTCAAGTATAGCAGATTAATTTATATGTCAGGCAATACTACATCTGACATACAGGTGGAGTTGCAGGCCATTAGGCCAGTCAATGTAGCAGCAGCAGCTCCATCTGAAAGCAATGCTGATGAATGCAGGCATGATGATGATCACCAATGCCATCACACCTGCATTCATGTCACCCAAGAAAAAAGGATGGGAATGTGGGACCACTACCCCTCCACGGATTCTAATCTATAACAAAAAACCCCTAAAGCATGCTATCCATTGAGAATTTCATGGGCTAGCTCACACTAAACACAACCATGTTGATGTGTGGATACTGCAGACAGTCCAGCATCCCATCCAGTACTGCCTGCAGTATCTACTTCCACATGCAACAGCAGCTTCTATCTCACAGAGAAGCTCAGTCGTTTCAGTACATTACACATCAGTTTTGGCCTAGTAAATTGGCAGACCTTGCCAATGTACAACTCCAAATTATTTTACCAAGACAAGCTCAATTACCCCTTTTGGAAGTGGGCACATAGCTCTGTCAGTTCCTACTAACATATGCCAAATTGAGACAGGAGCACCCCTATCTTTTGGATGTGGGTATGGAGTACCACACTTAGCTTGGCATGTTATTCCACTCATAGTCCTTTTAGAATACAGACATTAGAATTACTTGATGTGATTCATTTGATACATCTGAAGCATATAAAGAATATTGAAAACAACAGTTTGGAAAAAACATTTCAGTGCTCAAACAATTTTATAATAAAAAAAAAAGTATTATTTTTAAAACTAGCTAGAGAGATAGACAAATAGATACATGATAGATAGATAGATACATAGATAGATAGATAGATAGATAGATAGATAGATAGATAGATAGAGAGATAGAGAGATAATAGCCATTTGAAATATCAGGACCCGCTAGAACAAGTCCTAAAATTTGGAGACTGAAAGGCTGAAAGCATGGACTTAAATATGCTAAGTCGGAGATGCCAATTCCTAGAATATTCTCTTTTCTCTAAGGTATGGCGATCTCAGAATTGGTATGTATATATCAATATATATATATATATATATATATATATATATATATGTACACACACACGCACACACACACATATATATATATATATATATATATATATATATATATATATATATATATGGGTCTACCTAACATGGTCAACAGTTCATATGGTCGACAGTTAATTTGGTCGACAGTTCATTTGATCGACAAGCATTTTATGTGGGGGGCTTCACCCCCCATACCCCCAATGTGGGGGGCTGTGCTCCCCACACCACCCCTAACTATGTATATCAACTCCAGGGTTGCACAACATTGGGGAAGGGGGCAAATCTTCTTGTCGACCAAATGAACTGTCGACCATGTGAAGGGGACCCATATATATATATATATATATATATATATATATATATATATATATATATATATATATATATATATATATATATATATGTATATATATTTTTTTTTTTTGTGTGGGGGGGTTCTCCTCCACATGAGGGTTGCAAAGAAGAGTGATTTTTGAGACTCTTCTCTTGTGTTTTTGGTCTCTTTTTTTGGCATGTTGGTTCCCGGCATTTCAAGTGCTGACATTTCCTTAGGGAATTTAGATAGGGAGGTAGCTAAGGAGGCAGGTAGATAGATGTAGTCACTTACATATGCTGCTCTGACAATGGTTTATACTGACTTATCTCTTTAAATAGTGTACATTTTTCTCACTATATCTTTAGCCAAACTCTTGTATCTTTTGGTGTTTCTAACACTATGCCTTTATTAGTGTTGGATTCATGCACTCCAAAGAAGGTTCATAGATGTGTACTAGGCTAATGGCCCTGGAGGCTTTACAAGCCTAGCCCATAGGATTACCCTGGCATTGTGCCACCTGATTTTAGTTCCCAGTGCCTCTGTCGAGTAGAGCCACTGGAGTGATCCCTGGGGTGAATTTTATATTTCCTATCCACTCATCAAGACTTCTCTTGAAGAGATCCAGTGAGGTGCTTTGCTTGACATATTTAGGAAGTATATTCCATAGCATGGGCAGTCTCTGGGTTATGAACTTGTCCCTCTTGCATGTTCTGCTGATTGTGGTAATGAGGTTAAGATCTCTGGAATGTGTGGTGCGGAGGGAATGGGATTTCTTTAGCTGTAGCATTTCTAACAGAGCTGGGTCAGACATGGCTTTGTAAGTCAAGCAAAGATTGCCTCTAAGTAGGCATTATGAGACAGAGAATAGTTGGAGTTTTTTTGAGTCTGTCCATGTATGACAAGTGTTTAAAGCCTAGGATCCTCTTTGTGAGGTACTTTTGCAGCCTCTTCAGTTGTTGCAGGTGTCTAGTGAGGTACATGCCGAATGGGGCATTTTACTCGATGACTGGCCTAATGATGAAAGAGTAGTGGGAGACAATGACCTCTTTCTTGCTTAATGCAAAACCCTTAGTAATGAGATGTGCCACATAGAAGAACTTTCTGACCAAAATGGCAATGTGGAGGTCAAAAGATAGGTTGATGTCAACCTGTGTTCCCAGATCTCTTAAAACACCTTCTGTGTTCAGTGGACTACATCGATGTGGAAGGTTCCTGATGGTTGCTTTCCCCACCCTCGTTTTTTCACATTAGTCACAGGTATATATGTAGGGTTACAGTGGTGGATCCTTGAATCTGGGAAAGGATGGACGCAGTCTGGTTAGTCAACTACTGGAGTGGTAGTGAGAAAGTGGAACACTGGTTTTTGGTGATGTGTAAAGATTACCTTAAGATGCTCTTATGTGTGAAAAGAAAGCCATATACATTCAGATGATAGATAAATGTATGGATGACCTCTAATACAAAGTGCTCATAATTAACACTAAAAGGTATTTTACGATATCTAACATAACTGTAGTACAGTAAAGAAATGTAGTAGACAGCTGGGATAGTTGTGGATAGGCTGTGTTTTACCCTCTTCTATAGTCAGTCTGAGGCAATTGGACACTGAGGTAACTGAAGGCATTCACAGAGCTGAGGAATTTACTCATAAGTTAGCCACTATAGACAAAATCCCTACTGCAGATTAGGTGGTACCATGCTGTAGCTGGGATGTGTGCATGTTGTTGATTCTTTTTGCATGCTTAGTGGCTATTAAAACAAGTTACAGGAACCATAGCTCACCCTAGAGTACAAAAAAAAAAAACTACTATCACCCCTGTGACACATACCAAACTGCTAGGGTTCAAAATTGACAACAATCTAAAATTTGATATCCACATAGCCCAAACTATCAAAACAGTTCATAAAAAATAGGCCTCCTTTACAGGAAGAAGAAATTTTGTAACCAAATCTGCAAAAGCTTCCATTGCCCGGACACACCTCCTGTCACCCCTAGTCTACACCTCCCCTATACTAATCAACCTACGCAAATCAGACCTTACTAAACTAGATTCATGTTACAATAAAGTACCAACATTTGCTAAAAACTCCCCTTACAAAACACACCATTGCACAGCTCTTAGACAACTAAACTAGCTAGAACTTCCTCAGGTCCTCCAATACAACAACTAACCTTCACCCATAAAATACTATATGAACCAGATATATCCCCAGCCCTTCAAGATCTCAAATATCATACACCACCACTAGAACACTCAGTTCCAGTGACAAACTCCTAGTTATATCCACCAAAGCTACCAATTCAGCTGGTGAATTCTGATTCCTAAAATATGGAATAACCTATCCACTTCCACCACTTCCATCTGTACCATAGTACAATTTTAAGAAAACTTCTATTTACTCACTTAGAAAACTCCTGGCTTTGCTCTTGCTACCCACCTGACTAAGTCTATATTTTCCACTTTTTATACACACCCTCTGACTTTCTTTAGATCTACACTTTACAGTACTATCCTTTTATGCCTTCTTCCTTCCCTATATATACTTACTCTATTACCTCAAATCATTTCATGCCTTCCTCAGAAATATCATACTGTGCTTTCTAATATATATGCTAGTCCAGTTTGTATAATACCGTGTACTCTTTGATGTACACATTTTGTTAAAATTGTTAAGGTGTCATCTCTTTTGGTTATTTATATTTTCAATGTGTAGTTTTATTGTTAACCTGTACTGTGTAATTTTCTTGTGGTATAATGATTGTTTTTCATATTGTTGGAGCTTTTCTCCCTGGGCCTCCACTGGAAATGGACCTCTGTCCCATTGGACTTTCCCATTAAAGAAATGTTAAATAAATAAAAATAAAAATAGTATACAGAGATGCTCTCCAGATTACCTGAGGATATCAGTTTAGAAACCAGTCTCTAAAGGGAGGGGTACATCATAAAATTAAGTAATCACAGTAAAAGCGAGTGACAAACTGAGCAACGTGAAGGAATAGAATGAATTCTGATTTTATTAGTACTTTCGGAGAGGTTGAGGCCTCCCCTTCTTCAGACAACAAGCAAAACAATTAGTAACATTATATAGACAACCAATCAATCATTTAAAACAATTAGTCTCTTCTTTGCCTTTCTTTAAAGAGACAGGTATTAAGCCCAGTTCAAAAAAAATGTGAAGCACTGTTCAAACAGACAATACTTTTTCTATGTAAAAAGCTTCATTAAAAAACAAGCATAAATATACAATATAATAAATCTGTTTTGTGTTGCTATATAAATCAAACATCAAAACCATAATATAAAAAAAATTATATTTCATGAATAGTATCTAATGTGATATGTCTCCATTATATAATAAACAATTAATAAATATAATTAATATGTGCCTATTCAAATTCCAAAAAATACGAAAAATGCACATTTTATGGTGTTGCAAATTAAACATTATAGAGCACCATTACTATAACTCCTGTCCGTGATCATCTAAGATGAATAGGCCTAAGCTTGGAACAATCATATAAATGCATAAATTGTACCTAATGTAGCATTAACAATTATAAAAGCAATCAAGTAAATAAATACATATATTTCTTTATATATTATACTTAAAAAGGCTCCTGAAAATAAGAGCAAAGCCGACTATATAGTGCATATTCTACTTCATATATAAGTATTTTCTAATATACTTATTATAGAGTGTATCAATTTTTTAATTTCATATGGTATAATTAAATATAATACAATCCCATACACCATAACTTATAATAAACATTAAAAAACAAAAGAAGATAGTGGGCTTTTCAAGATATTGGGAGAAAGGCCTAGAATAACGTATAGGAAAGGAGCTAATTTATAAGCCCTATTAGAAAGAAAGAAAAACAATAAATAAGGTAAGAATTATGGAATGAAAAAATGTGGGTCGTGCCAACAATGTAAATATATTCACAATGACACTAAGGTCACTATTAGAGACAGAACATAGCACGTTAATGGCAGGTATAATTGTGATACTAAGAGTGTGATTCACACAGCTTGCTGCGACTAATGTGCTGCGTTTTACATTGGTGAAACTGAGAGAAAGATCAAGCAGCACATTTATGAACATCAATATGCTATTAACAAAAGAGACACAACTAATGCATTGGCTAGACATACCGAGTATCCTGGTCATAGGTATAAATTTTGTATATTGCAACAGAGACACGTGGATGTAAGAGGTGGGCCTTGGCAAATACAACTTGAAATAGATGAAATTATGTGACAAATTAAGACAGCTGCTCACATTTTCCCAGGCCTCAATGAATATGTCTCAATAAAAAGCATTTTGAAATATCTAGCCATCAAGAGTAGTCCATCCTTGTTCACATACATACATATACATATTTTTAATGTATTGGCTTTTTATTTATATATATACTTTTTTGTTTTTTAATGTTTATTATAAGTTATGTTATATGGGATTATATTATATTTAATTATACCATATCAAATTATAAATTTGATACACTCTGTAATAAGTATATTAGAAAATACTTATATATGAAGTAGAATATGCACTATATAGTCGGCTTTGCTCTTATTTTCAGGAGCCTTTTTAAGTATAATATATAAAGAAATATATGTATTTATTTACTTGATTGCTTTTAGAATTGTTAATGCTACATTAGGTACAATTTATGCATTTATATGATTGTTCCAACCTTAGGCCTGTTCATCTTAGATGATCATGGACAGGAGTTATAGTAATGGTGCTCCATAATGTCTAATTTGCAACACCATAAAATGTGTATTTTTTGGTATTTGAATAGGCACATATTAATTATATTTATTAATTGTTTATTATATAATGGAGACATATCACATTAGATACTATTCATGAAATATACATTTTTTTATATTATGGTTTTGATGTTTGATTTATATAGCAACACAAAACAGATTTATTATATTGTATATTTATGCTTGTTTTTTAATGAAGCTTTTTACATAGAAAAAGTATTGTCTGTTTGAACAGTGCTTCACATTTTTTTTGAACTGGGCTTGATACTTGTCTCTTTAAAGAAAGGTAAAGAAGAGACTAATTGTTTTAAATGATTGATTGGTTGTCTATATAATGTTACTAATTGTTTTGCTTGTTGTCTGAAGAAGGGGAGGCATTGACCTCTCCGAAAGCGCTAATAAAATCAGAATTAATTCTATTCCTTGACGTTGCTCAAGTTTGTCACTCGCTTTTACTGTGATTACTTAGTTTGTTTGCTTTCGTTTAAGTTTTTTGTACATCATAAAATTCAAAAAGGACATCTGCAATCAAATCAAGCAAATGATTACTACTTAGATAAATTTCCTTTGAACCGAACACACGCACACACGCACACACGCACACACACACACACACACACACACACACACACACACACACACACACACACACACACACACACACACACACACACACACACACACACACACACACACACACACACACACACACACACACACACACACACACACACACACAATCTCTCTCACCCAACCAGTTTAGAAGACTGCTAATTCACTTACAGCATGTCTTTGGGATGTGGGAGGAAATCAAAGCACCAAAAAGAAAACCAACACTGACATAGGAAAGGCATGCAGGCTCTACACAGGAGACACCCCATCCAAGACGTGAACTGCAGAAACAAAGTCTATAAGACAGCAGCAGCACTAGTCACTACACCACTATGCTAATAACCTTATTTTGGTGCTATGTTTTGCAAAAGAAGATAAACTGAAGCAGGAGGGCTCAGTGTACTAAATTTGGAGGGCATGGATGTCTCAAAAGAGATGCAAGGATTTTTTTTTTTAAATCAGTAGATCCACTAAATACAAGTGCATATTTTCATAGGTAAGCAGAGACCACTATCTGGTTACATGACTTACTCATAATCAGCAAAAAGGCAAAATAACATTGAAGAAATCAAACTGGGAACAACAGGATGCACTTTGTACATCTTATAGCTTTAACCCACTTAGGAAAACTGATTTCACAGAAGGGGTAGTGAATAATTGAAACATTACAGGACATTGTAGAAACTGAAAACAATTACAGAGTTCAACTGTGTATGGGTCATATGAGCAGAATGCAATTCCCTACAAAATACCATGACACTGCAATACATACATACCCTTCCTCACCCTATATTACAGTACTGCTGTAATGAACAGGGCAGCCTTAGCAATGTGAGTGACTAGTTGGGTTACACACTCCTTTGTCCCTAGCGCAATCAAAAGACTATACCTGTATCACCACACCTTTAATGGAAATATTGCATTTATCAGAACTTCCTATATTTTTCAAGCCATTACCCTCCACATGCACACATTCAAGACAGCTTAAATGTTTAGAACAGTTGCTGCTTAGTTTGCACAGCTTCAAAATGTGTGGCTTCCTGTGTTAAACCTGTCTGCTTGTGGAAAGTGAAACTTTTTTTTCACTTTCTTTTATTCAGTTAAAACACTGCAAACAGGATTCTATATTGCTGGCAGAATTTCATACTGCTGACAGAATTTACAAAAGTCAAAATCCATTTCTTCTCCATATACATCTAAATTCATTTTCAATAAATATAACTATATAGCAACAATAAAGAAATCAGAGTTCAAATATTTTGATTTCAGAAAGCCACACAATTAAACAATTAACTTCACAGTTTTTTAAAGGTATGATTTAATTATGTAACAAAAATATGTACATCTTGAATGAATCAAAAAGATTCCATCATCATGCAAGCCTCCTCTCAATGTTTAAAAGTTGTAATGAATGATTCAGTACTGCTGCTACAATTTAGAGGCTACGTTTTTTCACCTTTCTTTTCTCACTCATTCATCAAGCATATCTGCATTACTTTTAACTGCATTAACAAACATGCACAAAACTTCTCAAGCCAACATAAACATTTATTTTTTTTTTAAAAAGTACTACTTCACAGCTTTCAAACTTTTACTGTATAATAAAGTTGGCAAATTATTTTACATAACAATAAGTATTTATTCCAAACTATAAACTGTACACCACATGGGATTAGCTGTTGCAATTCTTTTGCACCCCCCATAAAAACAGACACCTTTGCACAAAACTCTTCAAGAATGCATACACATTTGCCATTCATTCATTCATTCATACCTCATGTTTAACAAAAATCACTACACAGACTATGCAAGAAAAGTCTTCAGAAAAGTTGAAGTTTGGAAGGGAATTATGTAGTTACTAATCCATTATAGCAGGCTTGCCCTAAAGTTTTAAACCGCAAGTGTGCCATTCTTGTATCTAGATTAGTCCAAAAAACATGTAAATTTAACATCAGCCTCTGTTTGCTAAGTAATCTCCGCCTCCATTCTTCTCAAAATGGCAGCCATCAAGCAGGCAGATAGACTTTGTGGATTAAATCAAGTTATAAACAGAGAGGGGACCCAACAATACCCATAATGGAAAGTATGAATATTGAACACAGACTAAATATAGAACACCCCCACATGTCTTTAAACTAAATGAACCATTCTAAGTGACAGTGGTGGCTTTCATAGTTACTGTACAAATGCCTTAGTTTTACTATAGCCAAGGTGGCCATTTTGTTACACAACCTAAACCGGGACACTTAAGCTGCAGCCTATTTATAGACCTACAGCCCTAAACTAATCACTGCACCTTACATATGGAGCATGCCTTGCAACACTAAATTCAAAGATTCTGGTGGATATCTTCACAAAAATAGGGACAGATTTTAAATATTCCTTTTTTAAGCTTAGAAAGTTGCTAGAATAACACGATTTTATGTTAGCATGCATTTTCTGAAGGATAAGAAAGCCTATAACTGAAACGTATGCCATTATTTAGTTGGATCAGTTCTCAGTGATTTACCAGAAAAACATAATTTTTTGTAGATCAGACGCAGACCAAAAATATGAGCAAAAATCTGGACATTATGGACAGTTGAGAGGTATGCTATGCACCAAGGGAATTGACAATATGGGTAATTTGCTGAGAAAATCATTTTCTTCCCTTTTCATTACCAGTGTGTCTGTTACACAGAACACACTCCATGGAATCCACATGGTGTGATACTGGGTGAGGAAGGGTCACAGAGCAGTAAATGATGGGGGGGGGGGCAAAGGACCAATAATAGGGACACTTTTTAAATATTGCTTTTACAAACGTAGAATGTTGATACAGTAACAGGTTTTACATTAGCACAAATTTTCTGAAAGGTATTAACTCTGAAACTCAAATGTCTGTGAATATTTTCTGACTTAAACATTCAATGATTTGCCAGTTATTTGCTAGAAAACCATAATTGTATGAGAAATGGGCTAAAAATATGAAGCAAAAATCTGTACAGTTAAGAGCATACCTCTCAAGTTCCCAGCACAAGAAATCTGGACAAAGCCAAAAATAATGGGAGAAAAAGGCCCAAAACTATGGACAATTTTTAAATATTGCTAATATAAACTTAGAAAGTTGCTAGAATAAAAGGTGTTATGTTAACATGAATTACCTGAAGGATAATATGCTCAAATGTCTAATTATTTAGTGACTTCAACCCTTAATGACTTACAAGAAAATCACAAGTTTTATGAAGAACAGACATAAAATATGAGTCAAAATCTGGAGATTCTGTGAAAATCTGAGAAGTATGGCTAAGAGCTATGATCGAGAGAGAGAGAGTAAGAGCGAGAGACTGTGTATGTGAGTGATCGGGAGAGAGTAAGTGCAATTGTTAGTTAATGCATGTATTAATGAAAAAATGAGTGTGTGTGTGAGAAACTGGGAGAGTGAGAGTGATGTGTGAGTGACTGCATGTATGAATGAGGAAGTGACTTTAAAATTTGTTGTGTTACAGTATTCTGTGCTCCCTAATTAAAGATGGCCTCTATATATATATATATATATATATATATATATATATATATATATATATATATATGTATATATATATATATATATATATATATATATATATATATGTCTGTGTGTGTGTGTGAGAGAGAGATTGGAGAAGAGTGAGAGGGATCGAACAAGACTGTGTATGTGAGAGGGAGTGAAGAATGACAGTGAGCGCGTGATCCCCTAGCAGTGATTAAGATGTTTGTGCATACTTCTCAACCTCTTACATCAAGAAATCTGGACAAGGTTATAAATAATATGTGTATGTGTGTGTGTGTGTGTGTGTGTGTGTGTGTGTGTGTGTGTGTGTGTGTGTGTGTGTGTGTGTGTGTCTGAGTGTGCGTGTGCGTGTGTGTGTGTCAGAGAGAGAGAGAGATGAGTGAGAGTGATCCCTTGCACCAGCATCAAGAGGTTTGCACACCTAACAGTCTGCAACACTCATTTTATTTCATTTAAATTTGTTTTTGGGGGCAAGTAAACTTTTGCTAAAGTAATCTGCACTGCCATCCAATTGACACAGATTGATACTTACCTCTCCAGCTTATATTTTTCTTCTTGGACTACTAAACGAGCTCCTCTTCTTATCATGGATATAACTCTCCCACCATCTGCCTTGTCTATATTCTGACTGTGGAACTAACAGACTCTCTTGTCGTCCACAAAACTGCCTGAAGTTTTTGTTTTGGTTCAGTCACTGAAGCAGCACTACGAATGCCAGAAACCATTCAGACTAAACTGGGACATTTCTGTGTCCCAAAGACAATGTTTGGGATTCCAGGACACAGACTTCCAAACTGGGACTGTTCTCGAAAAACTGGGACCATTGGTCACTTTGACTATATCAAAATATGTTTTAATGTGACTAGAATCTATTCTGTTAGGAGCTAGTAACATACCATTCAGTCAACTGATTTCCTGAGAAAAAAAGGTTGTAACAAGTCATACAAACTTATTTTTAACATTTTTTTCAGTTGTTTACACTTTGTTTAGTGGGTTAGTTCCATTAGGCTAATGGTCTCTTTTCAGGGGTGACCCAAGATAGTATTAATAGGGAAACAAATAGCGAGGGAATTGATGAACTTCCTCTATTCCTTCTGATAAGTGCCTTGGGATCCTTTACAGCCACCTAAGCTACCATCAGTTTAGGCTTTTAACCCCAATGTGATTGGGTGTTACCATAGTCCATGTTTGTCTTAGATTTATGACTTTGAAAATACATATGTAATAATCAAATTACCATTAAAATGCAACAAAAAAACTACAAAGCAGTAGTTGTCATGTAGCAGATAATTGAAAACTCATGATCAAATTTAGGAGTTCAGGCACTGTTAAAAGACATAAATCTATAATACTGCTTTTTCTTTCTTTTCTTTTTTGGCTTTCTGGACCCGTAGAGTTCAAAAAACTGCATCACCTCGCTCTTTGCTAAAACACTGTACATAACTCGTAGTGTGTTAATTATATTATTTATTCTGTTTGTAACTCGTTTACTAAGTAATGGCTGCTTATCATAAAGAATTATAAAACATGCAAAAGTCTGATAAGACAAGACCAAAGCTATAGGTCAAATATCACAGCTGCATGCCACCCTTAAGTTATTATTTTGCATAGTTCTGAAATTAAGCACGTTTTATTTAAATATTCAGCATTTATTTGCATCTGTTTACTGGGGTAGAGCACTAGTCACAAGGAAACAGTTCAGGGTCTGCCTGATGAATACAGCTAGAATACCAACCAAAAGTAACAAACCTGCATAATATGACTGAAATTGAAGCTATAAAAAAAAAATAAACAAATAACAAAAAAATCAGACATAGAAATATACAGAATACTCAACTGCTAAGAGAATAAAATGGCCGGTAAGCAATTTATACACAACTTAATCAGAACATTATAAAATACTGTTCACCAGTCCACAGGACATCAAAGGCAGATGAAATGAGTAATTCCAGCAACATCTGAATGAAGAAAACCCCACAGAAGCTGTACTGCCCCAGACATTGCCTATGATGAATACTTCCGCAGTCTAAACTTCCACACTTTATGACTGGTGTATTCATATAACTAAACCAGAGGTTCCAGACAAGTTTCTGATAACAAGCAAATAACCTTAATGGATCTTGACCCATTAACAAATAAATAAAATGAAATAAAACTACCTGTCTCCATGGGGGCTCCCCAAGGTTCCATCCTTGGACCCCTAATCTTCTCTGTTTTCACCAATAATCTAGCCTCTGCCACCAAACATGGCACACTCATACAATATGCAGAAGACTTAACCATCATCTGCTCAGCCCAGTCCCTACCCAAACTGCAAAAAGTCACACAGGAAGCCTTTTCCTCTGTTGAAACTTGGTTATCCGATGCCCAATTAATACTCAACCTAAATAAAACTAAACTACTCATCTTCCAACCCACCAAACATACTCAAAACAACTCTCACTTTAACATCACAGCAAAAGACAGCACCACTATATACCCAATTGAACACACCAAATTGCTAGGAGTGGAAATAGACAACAAACTAAAATTTGACATTCACATATCTATGACCATAAAAAAATTCCACAAAAAACTAGGAGCATTATACAGAAATAAGCAACTTCTCACCAAAGCAGCAAAGATTTCAATAGCAAATTCCCATCTTATCTCCATCCTACTTTATGCCTCTCCAATATATACCAACCTAAGGCAATGCGATCTAAACAGGCTAGAGACCTGCTACAACGAAATCACCAAATTCGCCACAGGGGCATCCTACCGTAGTCACCACTGTCTCTCACTTGCTGAACTGGGCTGGCTTGAACTCCCTCACCTCCTTCAATGGTATCAACTCTCACTCGCCCACAAACTAGTAAACCATCCACTAAATGTCCCATCCCTCCAGAATCTACTCCAACCCTATCGCACCACCAGACCACTAAGATCCAGCAACAAAAATTACTTGCAGATCACAAAAGCCAATAGCTCTGCTGGTGAAGCACTATTCTCTTGCACCATAGCCAAATTATGGAACTCCCTCCCACCCACAATTACCTCCATACCATCATGCACTCACTTCAAAACTTTACCAAAAATGCACCTAAAAACATGCTGGCTATGCCCTTGCAACTCCCACTCTAATATCACCCACCCCATCCAACCACTACCTTTCTTTCCACTCCACTAACTACCTTGATTATAGCAAGCTCAGATGCTCATAAGCCTAGTACTTATTATACAGCAGGAACTTCTTATTGTAATATTTGTTAATGTCAGTTATGTACTTCACAGATAAAGATTCTAGTTGTCTACTGATGTACTATGTTCTTCATCTGTAAATATGCTGTAAGTAATTGCTATGTAAATTGTTAATCGCTATGTAATCTAATGTAACTACTGTCTGTTTATTTTAACTGTGGAGCTTTTCTCCCCAGGCCTACGCTGAAAATTGACCTATGGCCAGGCGGACATTCCCGGTCAACAAATATAAATAAATAAATAATAATAAATAAAGCTGTTTCATCATAAAGCATGTAGGAGGTTTAGTAGCAGTGATATTCAGCCATATGCTGTCCCATGTATTTTTGTCATGTCAGCAGCTACAATTATATGTCCCTAAAATTATCAGAGGTAGGAGATAGAGTCCCCTCTATTTGGCAAATCTGTGTATCCAAAATATGTTTCCCCAGTTTAAGAGAAGAATCACTTCTATGCAGCTTTGAAATGTTACTCTGGAATTTGTACAAAAAGAAAACTGCCTAGTAGAATTGAAACCCCCCTCCCCATTTTTATACTTCTGTACCATAATGACACCTGCCCCCCTTTCCTTTGTTCTTTCATCTGAATCAGTGCTAGAATTCTTCATCTGCTATTTTTTTTATCCCTGATTTGATGTAACCCCCACCACCTTTTGCCCCATTGGTTTTAGACTTACACACATACATAAATGCTGACTGAAACATTTTGGTCCAAGCAGTATGCCTAAAGAAACTAGAACAATACATTGTGCACTTTCCCTTCTACTCTACCTTTTTCTACATAGGTCTGAAGTAATGTTGAATATCTTCCCAATTCTCTTCACAAATTAGTCTGGAAAGCCATTATACTTGGTCACCACCATTTCCCTGAAGCAATGTTTCCTTGTGAGAAACAGACCAAAACTATGAGGCCAAATCTGGACAGTTGAGAGGTATGTTAAACATACTTATATCTATATATATCTATCTATATATATCTATCGATATATATATATATATATATATATATATATATATATATATATATATATATATATATATACATATGTGTGTGTGTGTGTGTGTGTGTGTGTGTGTGTGTATGTGTGTGTATACACACACACACCTACCTTCTCACTGCTATCTCACACACACACACACACACACACACACACACACACACACACACACACACACCTATCATCTTGCTGCGCTCTATCTCTCTCACACACACCTACCTTCTCGCTGCTCTTTCTCACACACAAACACATACACTTTCGCACTACTCACATTCACTCACTTTCAACAGATTGGAATGGCCACTTACCTTCTTTTAGTGGAACGGCCAGTTTAAATTCCACATGCAAGTGTATTTACATCCTCATTGAAGTGCGTGCATAATCCTCCTTAAGCCACTGTCGTCTAGTGAAGAAGATGGGGTTTTTTTGTTGTTTGTTTTTTTTTTGTAGAAGCCTCCTGGGCAACAGTTGTAAAAGTGGGAGAAGGCAGTCGCCCCATGGTACTGGATATTTTAGCAATTTGTATCTATGACTGCTGTCAACCCTCTTCCTTTCACATGTCATAACTTCTGAGCAAGATAACTGTGGCTCCTGTAACATGATTGGACTGTGAGAATCAGCTGTGAAGGAACCAATCCTCATAGTTCAATAGTATTTCAGGTGACACACACGGGAAGGTTGAACAAAAGAATGGACCTTTACAAGTGGTACATTTGAGAGGTAAATGGGCATAATGTGGGAGAGTTAGCACTCCCGGTAGATCTGCTGCCACTGGTTGAAATGGAAACATGTATTATTCTGACTGTACATTTTCCAATTTCAACAAAGAACAATGTATTTCTTTCATTTTTTATGCCACTAATGTGCAACATCTTTAAAAAGTTCAATTTCCCATACAGATAAGTGGTCTGTCAGAAGAACTGCCTTCTTCATGCTGCTTTCACAGATCTTTACAGCAGGGAAAAACATTTCCTGTTTTCATGTCACGTTATGTCATGTGTTAAATTCGGTACTATAGCAACAAAGCTAATTGCCATCCCAAATAGTTTATACTTCTAGCTGAGCTATAAAATATTTTTTGTTAATCTCCATGAATGCATATTTCTTCAATTGCTTTGTTATTGAAAGTTTTCTTTTATACATACTGCTCTTTCATCAATTTGGGTATACTGCCTTACTCTAGCAGTCTTTGTCATCAGTTAAAGACAGTGTACTTAACCTTTGCAGTAGTAAATCAATATAGTCACCATCATCACAACCATTCCAGCACATAACTTACCACATACCATATGCATAACATCACCAGTAGCATTATTTTCAGGGATTATATTTTCTGTAGGTAAACAGTGTTACTATCACAAGTACAAAAGCTAGCTAAATGACTCTTTTTTTCCACATTTAAATACATAATCTATAGAGTTGATACTTTTTCTTTGTTTTTAATGTAGGATACTGTCTTTAGTACAGCTCTTGGCTGCTCTGTTCTGTACATGGTTTCCTACAAATCAATGCTTCTTCTAATGCAACAAAGCTTTCAATGTCCTTGGCCTGGCTATGTGATACTGAGGGATGGATCCCTACTGCAACTACCGGGCAATCAGGGTTTGATTAACAGCCTAGGTGGAAGAAGAGTCAGTCAGAGAGGGAGAGGCAGAGAAGTAAAGGAATGTAACCTGCTTACAATTTCTGGAGTACGTGGAGGTCAGTGGGTGTTCAGCGAAAACATAGTGAAATGATGTCTGTGGTAGACCAGCTGTAAGGCACTTATCACCACCTTTAGCATTTTACCAACAAGGCTGTAGATGCTGTTATTGGGACTAATCAAAAGACATTTAGCTTTAAGGGGCATTACATAGTGGAGGGTTGTATTTTATTCTCAGTGGAGAGGTGCAGCAAAAATCCAGCAAGTCAAAAAACAAAACAAAACAAAAAAACAAAACATCTGCACCCCCCGCACACACACAGACACATACCCCCTGTTAATTATATACCAAACTCTGAGATTCCGCTACAGTGGGGAAAGAAGCAAAATCCCAGTCTCTACTCTATTGCAATCCCATGTAGTCAAGGTCTTTGTTGTTCAACCTTTTGGAGTTTGAAATTGCCAGTTCAGTCTTTTGGTGTTCTCCTTTTGAGCTTTCATTCTTCTGATGGTACTGGCATATGTATGCGTGTGTGTGTGTGTGTGTGTGTGTGTGTGTGTGTGTGTGTGTGTGTGTGTGTGTGTGTGTGTGTGAGAGAGTGTATACATATATATGTATATCTCTATCTATATATATATATATATATATATATATATATATATATATATAGGGGTCCACTCTGTAATTTCAAAATTCCACAATCCAAACGTTCTAAATACTGATGCTCAGAACATCGAGATTGTGGAATCTCGAATTTAAAATAAATAAATAAATAAATAAAAGATACATCAAGAAACACATATTTGCAGGGGACAAGCCCCACTGCATGCCCCCCCCACTCACACTGCAAACCAAATACATTAACTCTGGGATCGCAGTACAATGAAGATAATGGTAATGTTCCCGTTCTGCACTGTATGGCGATCTCTGTTGACAGGTTTTGAGATTCCACAGTCTTGAAGTTCTGAGCATTGTTATTTAGAACATTAGGATGGTGGAATTTCGGAATTACAAAGTGGACCTATTATATATACTTATATATAGGTTTACTACCAACTGTGCCAATGGCAAGCTGTCGGCACATATGCTGCCACAAATCAGATTGTCATTTACACAGTGTGAAGTGCATGGGGTAGTCGAACACACTTACGTGAATGCAGTAGTGCATTTGCATAAGTGTGTTCGACAAACTGTGTGGCGATCACGGTACAGTGGGGACTGGAAATTCATCAATATCCTCACTGTAGTGCGATCTCGGATTTGGAATACATTATTAGCAGGGGGTGTGGGGGGTGCATGGGGGCTTGCCCCCTTGCAAAAATGTGATATGTCATATAGGAGTTTGATCTACATCAGCTCCTATGTGGATATCATGGATTGTTTTCAGTTACAATGTTGAATCAAATGTGTCGATTATTTGGGTCAACATTGTGAAGCAGTTGAGATTCCGAGTTTGGCGGTTTACTTTGATATTACCAAAAGAAAGTGTTTAGCCTTTCGCAATATTGATAGTAAACCATATATATAAATATATGTATCTATCTATATATATATATATATATATATATAT
The DNA here is from genome assembly GCF_019279795.1 of Protopterus annectens. Taxonomy (NCBI): domain Eukaryota; kingdom Metazoa; phylum Chordata; order Ceratodontiformes; family Protopteridae; genus Protopterus; species Protopterus annectens. The sequence continues at coordinate 115,595,485 of NC_056748.1, read as the reverse complement.
ATATATCTATATATATATATATATATATATATATATATATATATATATATATATATATATGTATATATATATATATATATATATATATATATATATATATATATATATATAGATATATATATATATATATATATATATGTATAGGATCTACTTTTCTTCATCAAAAATACACTTGTTCAAAAAAGAAATGTCGATCCCCACTTCAGCAAAAGTGCACTTTCACTGAAGTATACTCAAGGGATCCCTAACAGAAACAACACACACACAAAAAAACATCTTTTGCAGGGGGCAAGCCCCTTTGCACCACCACACCCCCTACTTTAATATTCTCAGTCCGAGATTGCACTACAGTGGGGAAAAGGGAATATTCCTTTATCCCCACTGTACCGCAATTTCAGCACTAGTTTGCTTAGTTCTACATCAACACTAAATGTTGATGCACAACTACGATGACATGCAAACTGCATGTTTTCATAACTACTTATGTTGTTTTTTTTTCTTATTTTAATCTTCCCACAAAAGTGCATTTTCAACAAAATGCTCTTTTGCAGAAGTACACTCGTGAATGTACATTTCATTGAAACGTAAACTCTTTGTAGTGACTGGATCCCATATAAATAGAAATATATATATATATATATATATATATATATATATATATATATATATATATATATATATATATAAGTTGTATGTCTTTTTACTGAATCTCAGCTTATTGAAACTCATAGGCTCATATGTTCATATGTGTTTACTAGGCTAACATCCATAAGTGCCTTTTTAAGCATAGCCATGTATCCCAAATCTCTGACAAATTCTGGTACCCTTGATAAGTGTGAACAGGGGCTTAGAAGATGAAACATTTACAAGCAGAGGCCTGTGTGATGAACCATTTACAGGTTGCCTCTGTCCATTAGACACATAGTTGCCAAACCAGGGATGAATTCCTGTTGCCCATCCGATGGTCTGAGTTGCACTGAATTGGGTTAGGGAGGAACTCTGCTTCACATGGATGGGGAGCCTGTTCCATAGCTAGGGTAATCTTTGGGATACATACCTGTATCTCCAACAGGTCCTACTTATGTCACTGGCAAGTTTTATGCATTTATAATGGGTAATTATGGTACTGTTTGTTTTGTGGATATGCAGGAGAGCCATTAGAGTGGGGTCTAACAATGCCCTGTATGCAGGAATAGATGAGACAGAATACAGGGATAAGACCTTGAGGTGGCCTGCATAGGACATTTTACATATGCCCTGTCTTTTTTTAGTGAGGAACCTCTATGGACATTTCATTTGTTGGATATGCCTGGTTAGGTAGATACCAACGTTGGTACTGTATTCAAAGATAGGGCTGACAAATGTTGAATATAGTGGAACAATGAATTCCTTCCATCTATATGATATACCTTTGTTTATAAGTTACACAACATGGAATGATTTCCTCTCTACTGTAGACACGTGATGGTCAAAGGCTAGATTACTATCTATGTGTGCTCCTAAGTCTTTGACTACTGGGTAAGCTCTGAGGGGTGTGTTGTCAAAATGATAGTTACCATGGGTGGGTGACTTTCCGAAGAATACTATTATGCATTTCTTAGCATTTAGTTTTAGCCCATGGCTCTGACACCAGTTGTTATCTGTGTCAGCCCTTCCTGCAGAACATTTGTCTCAGTGTGGAATTCAGTGACAGCTCCTAATTTGCAATCATCTGCAAATTTAGTCAGCCAGACACCATTGACATTGGCTTTGACTTCTAAGAAGTAAATGCCAAAAAGGAGTGGTCCAAGGACTAATCGTTGAGGGACTCCACTTGTGACTGGCCTCTTTGTTGAGGTGGACTACCCAGTTCTAACTTCCTGGGTCCTGTCTGTGAGCCTGTTGGCTATCCACTGGGTGATATATGGGTTTGTACCTAACCTCCTGAGTTTGTCAACAATGCCCAAGTGGGGAATTGTGTCAAATGCCGTGGCCAGGTCAAGATAGGGACTGTGAACCATTTTTCCCTCATCCATTGCTTTGGTGACCTTCTCAAAGAAGTCCACCAGGTTGCATAGACATGACCTGCTCTTGACAAAACCAAACTGGGTTGGGTTCAGTGTCTGGAGGATTACTATATCATTATTAATCCTTTCCATTTCAATACAAGATTAGTGAGACTTATGGGTCTGTAGTTTCCATGGTCTGTAGGTGGCCCACCTTTGTGCAGAGGGATGACTGTTGATGTCTCCATTCATGAGACATAAAGCCTATTTGGAGGCTACAGTTAAATTGTAATTTCAGAGGACCTGATAAGTCCAGTTTCATGCTATTTAGAAGGCATCCTGGGATATTGTCTGGGCCCATTGATGCAGTGTTTTTGGCCTTAGAAAGGGCAGTGAGGACCTGTTACCGAGTGATAGAAGGGGGAGTTATATTTGATGGTATGTCCTGAGGGAAGGTTAAGGTGGAGCGGGGGGGTAAAGTTGGAGGTGACTTTATAAGCCACAAGGTTGGCTATATCTTCTGGCTCAGTATAGCTGGCTCCATTTACAATGAGCTCTGTACACAATTGTGTATTGCCTTTGAGGTTGCAGACATAGCTAAATAATGCTTTGTGGCTGTCCTTGGCCCATACCGCTCAACCTGGAAACATGAAAAATCTGGACAAAGGCTCATGGAAAATAGGTACAAATCTGTACACTGATAAACATAAAATGTACATATATTATTATGTAACCCCACCCACTCAAAAGGGATTGTGGGATACCAACATTCAAATGTAAACTGAAGAACAGACAATCAAAATATGGCTCCAGACACTGTAGTAAATGGTAACTATTTTTTTAAATGTGTAGCAATGATGTTCACTGGAAGGAAGAAGATGATGTACCTTAGGATTTTGTTTCTGGTGACTTGCAGTATGTGGGTTTTGTGGTAAAAGTAGTGGTAGGCAACATTCTAATCTGAGCAAAAGAATATTATAGTTTGCTAGGACCTCCAAAAGTCATTCTCCATGGCCTAGTGATCAGTGGCGTAGCTAGAGTTTGTGCCACCCGGGGCTGGCTTTGAGTTTGCCACCATTCCCCCCTTACAAAATCATGGTCGAATGGGGCCCCCCATACACAGCCCTCACCCTTGCAGTCATTTCAATGTCCCATTACTTGGATGTTTCACCCCATTTACCATAAACACTGTAATGCGCATACTGCTTTACTTTACAATGATTATTTGGATTTCATTTAAAACTTTTATTTTAGATTTTATAGTACAAACACTAATAGACATCTGCTAAACAAAGCAATACAGTCTAACAATGAAAACAGACTTAGCATTAACATTTCTCTGCCCTTGAAACTCATATTCATTGAAACAGCATTGAAACTCACATTCAAATAAAATGCATCTGGCCAGTGGCAGATAAAGATTACCTTTCGGCTGTTTTCAAATCATAGGCCCCTTACAAACAAAATATACATGCATGTGTTCTTTGATGCACCTTTCTGATTGTATTAAGTTATATTCCTTGTATAATACAGCACACTTGTTAGAAAGTGTTTTAAATTTATTGTTTTGAACATTTTTCCAGTAAGCAATAAAACAAAATGCTTGAACCAATAATGACAAAGTTGCCCAATTCAGAACATTTCCATCATAAAAGTCTACTCAAACTTCTACAATCCACCAGTATCAGGAAATATGCTCAATCTCTGCAGAAGTAAAAGTCATCTAAATAATTACGCAGTAAAGAGGTCTGTAACTATTGAAGAGGTTGCTGCTAGCAATGTTATATTTCATTGTCTTCATTTACAAATAAAGTGCCTGTTGCCCTTGAGGAATACATTACCTATGTTACATTAAAAAAATGATAAGCTAGTAATATTGTGATAGGGAATGGATGGCAAACTGATAAAAGGTTCATAGTTATTAGGTATGTCCTGCCAAAGAGAACATTCTCAGGACTGTAGCATAGTGCAAAGTACAACACAGTGTCAACATACCACATCTACATACTCTTGGAGAATAACCCACAGCCTTCTGCATCAAAAGCAAGCATTCTACCTGTTGTGCTACTAACAACACAAGTAGACTTGGCAAAAGCAGCACTAAACTTCTCTCCCCCAGAAGAACTATGTAGCACAAGAAATCTGGAAAAAGACAAAATTTATTCAGGGAGGTGGACAAAGGCCCAAAACCAGTTACACATTTTAAACATTGCTTGTATAATCTTAGAAGGGTCTATATTATATTCTCTAAAGCTGACAATGTCGAATCTGACATTGTCGACACGAGAATCTAGAGCATGTAAACGGAAACCTCCGTAAGGGGGGATTTCCATTTACTGCAATGTAGTGCGGTCTCAGAGTTGGTATATTTAAGTAGTGGGGGTGTGAGGGATGCAGGGGGGTTTGCCCCCCTGCTTAAACCTGTTAGGGTACTTTGTTATTTCTTTTTTTTTTTGTCTTTTTATAAGGTCGATGTTTGAATACATCGACCATATGGTGTTGACCATATGTTGTTTGATGTTTTCAAATGTCGATCTTATAATATAGACCCTCTTAGAAAAGTTGCTAGAATAAAATGTTTTGTGTTAACATGTACTACCTGAAAGATAACAAGACTGAAATTTAAATGGCTATCATTATTTAGTGAATTTAGTTCTCTCTGATTTGTCAGAAAATCACATATTTTACAAGGAACAGACCAAAAGTATGAGCCAAACATTCCAGATATTCTGTAAAACTTTGGAGAGTTGAGAACTATGGACTTAACTCCTTGAATTACAAGTGGTGGTGGTATGGGTAGAGAATTCAGGTTCTTGCTCCTTGTACCTAAAGTACAGTGTTTGAGTCTGATTAGCCCTAACCACCACTTATACCTAAGTGGAGCATTTTAGACACACTTTAACCCTGCATTGTTAAGTAAAAGTATCTCCAGAATTCACACAAGCTTAATCTCTAAAGATTCAAAGCAAAGTATGATCTGCTGTTAAAAGCTTTTAACTAACTTAACAGAATTCACCTGCAAAGGCTGTTAAAAGACTGCCATAACAGTAAAAGTCCATACTCTCTAGCTTAATGGCTGTTTCTTGGACATATGAAAAAGAATGTTTCTCCAGCTGAGCTCTAATTCAACAATACACTTATTTTTTGCCTTACCTGGAGGAGCCGGGGGAAGAAAAATGTGCCTGAATAAACACACAGATTGCAAGTTAATGGCTTGGCATTCTTCTAACAGGTTGTCTGTCTGTCTTTGTGCACACCCTGCATTTGATGATGTCAGAAATAAATTCATCCCAAAAAAAAAAAAAAAAAACGGGAAATTTGGAAATTAAAGGGGCCACTCGGGAATTTGTGGCATCCCAATATTTTGCCCTCACGTTTGAGAGTTATGCCTTGGCCTGAGATGCCAAATGTGCCTCAAATTTGGCTTTGGTAGACTTTCTTTGTCCTCTGAGTTGTTTGTTTAATTTGATATGTGTGCTTTTATCCTGATGGGTGCTGCACCTCCTAATTTTTGCAATGATTTTTTTCCTTCTGTTATAAAGCCTAATAATTTTGTGGTTACACCTGGATGGCTATTTTTTTTAGTTAGTTCTGTACTTCTTCCTGGTGGGTGCAGCTGCCTCTATGCAGCTATTAACATTTTTGTATAGGGGTTCTGTAAACAGTTCTGCATAGGCACCAGTGCTCTTAGGGTTTATGGAGGCTTGAAATTTTGCCAAGTTATCACTTAATAGAAGGAATTTAGCCCTAGAGTATTTCCTAAATATTCCTGGTTTAGTTGGTGATTCAAGTTTTATTTTTACCTCAAAGGAGACCATTTTGTGGTCTAACTATAAAAGGGAAGACATTACACTAGGGGGTGTGCAGCACTCTCCCATATTAGTGAGGATCAGATTCAGTATGGTTGCACTTCTGGTTGGTGTATTAATAATCTGGTCCAGGGAGTCTGTGTTTACAAAATCCAGGAATCTTTGTGCCTGTATGTTTGGTGTCATGTAGAATTCTCAGTTAATAGTGGGGTAATAAAGGTTGCCCATGAATATGGTATTAGGTTGGATGGTAAGTGTTTTCAGTAAGTTTAAATATATGTTATGAGTTTCATGAGTCATAGAGGGGGACATATAGCTGGCAAGGAAGTGGTATTGGATTTTGCCTATGGTGATCTTTACATGGAGCAGCTCAAGTGAATTGTCCTGTTTGACCAGCTTTGAGATATTTTTATGTTTTATGTAAATTGAGACAATCCCATCTTTAGTCCCTGTCTGTGTAGTAAGTGGTCTAAACCTGTGGAAGGCATTATAACCTTGCACTGTTAGTGTGCTTTCTGTGGTATATCTCAGTGACTGCACAGATGTTAGCATTCTCTAGGGTGAGGAGAGCTTCTAGAGAGTGGAGTTTTTTAGACTCCAAGCATTGAGCAGTAATACCTTTAGATTTTCTTGGTTTTGATTTGCTATGTGGGAAGTATTTTCATGTTTTAGCTAATATTTGAAAGCATAGAGGGGACAGCTGCAGATCATTCCTGGCAAAGCAACTTGTCTATTGACCATCTCCTTCCATGCTGGCAAATATTGCACCCCCTTAGAATGACACCATAAACTAAGCCAATTATTAAAGTCAGTCATCTTTTGCTGGTATTGTGGCATCATCTTTGGAGAAAGTAAAATGCTGCTCAGTGCTAGACTCATACCAGCCTGGGACACACATTATGAGAACTTCATGATGTCTTTCTTCATATAGTCTAGGGAGATACATCTCAGAAATCATTTACAACCACATGACTATGACGGAGTCGTAGTGGTACTTGTGGTCCAATGACCTGAGTGTGTGCATAATATAGCAGATCCTAACCCCTGATAAGCAACTGACAATGACTTACTCAGCCTGGTTTGAGGCACATTAATGTGTCTCATGACAGAGCCTCCAGTGACTAGGATGTTGGATTGTGTGGTGGCTTGCCTTATAGGTTTAGAAGTAGAGACTCCATGAGATATTGCTGTATGTATTGATGTGGGTATTACTCTGACAGAGTGCATTTGAGGCTGCTAAGGTTACTTGTCATGTGTACTTTATCTAGGAGGTCCTTGGAGTTTAGGAAGGTTTCATTTAAATACCTCAACATCTGCTTTGAATTGTGTGTGATGGGTGTAGCGTGTTGACTACTGACAACCTTATTGACATTAGGGGTAGTTTTATGTGAGAGCTTTGCCTCCAATGACATTGTGTAAATACATCTCTCACATACCATATCAGCATGTTTGAGAATTAACTGGTTGTCAGTAAACATAAGGTGATTTCTGCATTGCCTTAGGATGCCCATATCCACCAAGATGGTAACAGAGATACTGGAAAAGTTCATATCCATGGCAACAAACCATTTTTATTGCTTAGACAGTTGGAGTGGGAATATAAAGCAATTTATTGATTAGACAGTCGGAGCGAGAGTATAAAGGAATGTGAGGTGTATCCAGTTTGCACTGCAAACTAGTTATCCTGTGTGCATCTAGGTATTGGTGAAATTTCTATTGTGCTTTTACAAGAAAAATGTCACTCAAGGTGTTTGTGTCTATACAGGGCACTGCCAAACACTTGAGGGGAAACTAATAAGTAGACCCTGAAAATTTAAGAAAGAAGTATTTAGGCAGATATTCTGAAGTTAAAAACAATTCAAGCAGTACTTACTGAAAATGAACAATAAGCTTGTCAAGAATGATGAATAGAGTGAAGTCATGTGAATGGCTATTGTATGGCTACTACTAGTCCTGATCAAACCACGGTTTCCCATTGCTGGGATACAATGCTCCTTTGTTTCTTCCCTCACCAGAAGCAAAACATTAGCACTAGTCCCAAGATGAGAAGCAGCCCACAGCCTGTTTGGTGATCCACATTCTTGTCCCAGAGGATGGAAGTGTCTGTAGGTTTTTTGTAACCTTTTCCTGGCAGATGCCTTGAACAGCAGCCATACCAGCCAGAAATGTCAAATAGAGACATTCACAGCCCAACTAGAAATAGTCAGGAATCAATTCACTCTGTTCTTTCTCTTACCAGGAGCAGAATATAAGCACAAATTCCAAGCTGTCATCTGTGAAACAGTTATTAGGCTTTCCAGTGATCAACAGTATGCAGGAAATAATGTTCCTGCACTCCTGCTCTTAGCAGGAACAAACAGAATCACTAATCCCAAGATGACAATTGAGAAGCAGAATGTGGGCTCTGCAGTAATTGGCAGTCTTGCAATAGATGTTGCAGATTTTAAAGGTAAGATGAAAAAATGGGTAAATAACCTAAGCACTGCAGTTTGCACTAAAGGAATTAACATGAAATGGCCAAAAAGGAGAACTAGAAACTGAAAATGTACGAGCTACCAAATAAGAGTCGGATAAAGGAAGACACTTTATTGAACAAGCCGTAGTTCACCACAATTAACGCTGTCAATACAATTACTGCGTTTTCATATGAAACACTTTGTCAGATAAAAATATCTCACATTCAAATGCAGTTTAAATATTGTGACATCATGACAAAACCTAAATTCATTGGATGTTGCTAATAAATTACAAATCTAATGAAAAAACCCCAACATACCAATAAAACTAGTTATAAAGACCTAAAAAACACCTTATATATAAAACTGAAGTTCTTTAAAAACAATTGAAAATCCTTTATAAAAACCTAACTTGATGTAAATATCCTTATGTCTCCCAGTGTAAAGTTAGCACCTTAAAAAACTTTAAAGTTTAGCTGATCTGAGTTTCAGAACGAGAATAATAGACAACATTCCATTTAATCCAGGATACCTATTAGCCTCCAAGATAATTTGCCAGTACAATTCTCTGTACTCCAGCCTGGTCTCCCACATTCCACCCCTGATTTCTTTCTTGACCAACTCTAAAACATGGAAATTGTAACTGGCTTGTGTACAAAGCAATTTATGGCGAAATCAAGCATTTTTGGGGTTAGCTTTATTTATTTCATAATAGTGTTCATAGATCCTGGTTTTAAATTTATGTTCGGTCTTCCCAACGTAAAATGAGCCACATGCTTTGCATGTGGCTAAATACACTAGACCCAAACTATTGCAGTTAGCATAAAAATTAGAGGCAATGTGTCTATTTCTACCTTTAATCATCACAGATGGTGCATTAGAAATATATCCACACTGAGAACACGCACCACATTTAAACGTACCATATTTGGATCTACCCTCCTTGGGTCCATGGGAATTCTTAAATTCAAACAACCTCTTAAAATTTAAATCTCGTCTATAGGTGAAATGTAGAGGGCCCAATACATTAGCATCAATATTGGAAAATTGTTGGAACCTTTTCCATTCACGCTGTACCACTCCCCTAATAATATTAGAATCTCCAATATTTAAATTGCATTTGAATGTGAGATATTTTTATCTGACAAAGTGTTTCATACTAAAGGAATTAGATATGAATGATGGGATAACTTAAGCCTTAGCTGTCTAAGAGGAGAGACACTAATTTTAAAAGAGCAACACAGATTGAAAGGGAGTGGGCACTTTGTATTCTGGATTTATGGAATACAATATGGTGGCCAATACATTTAAATAGCTGAAGGATAGTAATTTCACAGAATGTTAATGTTGTGCTTACTCACAGCAGCCAATGAAAGGGGAGAAGGAAGGAGATATGTGGTCAAATTAACATAAGAGTCTCACAAGAGGCACAGCTGTAGTATCTTTTCTAGTTTTATTACGGAATAAAAAGCAGAGTACAAGTAAAACACAGTGTAAAGAAAACAAATCACAGTAAACAAAATAAAAGAAGGCAATGAAGTAATACAACATATACAAAAGCAAACTAACCTTTCCCTCACAGCAAGTTGTGCAGAGTTTGGGTGAGCTTTTCCTATCTTTTCTTATCTAAACCTGGAAAATTAAAAAAAAGAATACATTGTTTTTGTACATTGTAAAATGATTTGTTGATCACTAGTATGAGTTTTCTTAAACAAGCATGAGTAATTTTGCAGTTTGCGTTATTACAGTGTGCTGTAAAGTGCAAACTGCTGGGGCACTTACAGAGTTTTTTTTCTCATCTATTTTCACTGTAGTTTGACTGTGGAGTTGTTATATATAGGTTAGGAGGTATGGGGACAGAATCTCACACAGGTGAGATGCAAAAAAATATTTGTTGTATATATATATATATATATATATATATATATATATATATTTTTTTTTTTATTTATTTATTTTTTGAGATTTTCTGTTTCAGGTATGTTGATTTTCAATAAGCTAAGTTTCAATAAAAAGACATGCACCCATATATATATATATATATATATATATATATATATATATATATATATATATATATGTACACACACACATATATATATATATATATATATATATACATATATATATATATAAATATATATATATATATAATATATATATATATATATATATATATATATATATATATATATATATATATATATATATATATATGTACACACACATATGGATATGCATGGGAGAACTTCATTATGTTGAGTTTGCTTGTGATCGACAGTTGTTTAGTCAGCTGCATATAATTCACTAAACAGCTGATTGGCAGGTGTGTGAGACAGCACAATTCCTGTGTTTGCACAATCTTGGAGTTAATATGTATAATTAGCAGGGAGGTATGGGAGACATAGGGAGGCTTGCCCGCCTGCAAAAAAAATATATATGCTTTTATTTATTTTTTTAATGTAAAATTTTGAATGCATACATTTTTCAGCATATTTATATGATGTGTCAACACTGGCATTTTAAATGTTCTGTCATCAGTGTTTTGACTGTTGATGATGGGTGCATTCATTATTTACTAGTACAGCTAGCGCACACACACACACACACACACACACACACACACACACACACACACACAGATAAATATAGATATTTGACATTCAAAATGAAGGCAGGTCAAATTCTTGACAGTTTAGAGGGTTTACAGAGGTAAGCTGTTGGTATTAGGGCTAAAAATGTGTTTGTGTCAGTGCTGACAGGTTAGGATTAGACTAAGGGTTAGGCAATGGGGATTGCTTTAGTGTTTTGTATGTTTATTGGGATGTGTGTGTCTCTCTGTATCCTAGCCCATCTTGTATAGTGGTAGTTTTACACAAAGGATTTTTCTGAGATACAATGCAGAGTTAGGTTTGGGGCAGGGCCAGGGTTAGGGTTAGAGTTGGCATGCATTACTAATGTGTGTAGGTTGAATAAAGGTCTAAGCAGTAATTAGTGCATGATTTGCATGTAGTACTATGCACAAAAAAGGACAACACTCTGTGTAAATGCTGGTTTCAGGCAAACGTAGCACAGAAGAAAAAGGAAACCAAACCAGCAACATCGAAGGATAAAATTTTAATAGTACACTTAAACACAAAGCTTTCGGGTATAAACACCCTTCTTCAATGTGTAATAAAACTTTAAGCAAAAACACAGCCACATATATAATTACAATAGACATAGCCTGCCAATAAAAATATGACATCAATTAACACAATAATTAAACCATACCAACTAATAAATAAATACATTTTCATTCAACTATTTAAAACTATAATTATTAAAGACACATTTGTTTTTGTTTCAAAATGGGTTTCAGACTAGCAGTTTGATTTAACCCTGGTATTTTATCAGCATTCAACTTGAGTATCCATTTATATTCAGCTACATCTAGCTTATTATGTAAGTCACCCCCCCCCCCCCTTGTTAGCTGTTGGTTTTTCGGTTTTTCTTCATGTAGTACTATGTGTATGTAATTAATTTTACTGTATATATTTCTTTAAGTGAATGCTGAAAGTTAGTTGAATTGTATCTGTCAAGAAAATGAAGGCCAAAAAGGCAGAAATAGTATGGTTATGCATTCCTGGAGATAAGTGACATCAGATCAAATGAAGCCTGGGAAAAGAGTGTTCTTCTGGTTCAACTACTGTATCAGCTAAGTGCTTGGCTGGTAGACTTAAAGGTATGGTCTGGAAAAGACAGCCAACTTGTCAAGGGATATAACCTTAGCTATGGCGTGGGTAGGGCTCTTTCTGGTAGGACTTGCTGAAGTGAGAAGACACTGCTTCTGTCATAAATATGCAAGGCACTCTGATAGGCATGCAAATAGTAATATGATGTGTGGATGATGCCCAGCCATTCCTGGCAACAGGGTGCAGGTCCACTGTCCCTACAGTAGGATGAAGAATGTGGGTGGTCCCCAAGGGGAAATATCATCAAGATTTTAGAGGAAGGCTGATTTCTCCTAAACTGAGACAAAGAAAGGCTAGTCCTACAGTTTTCCATAGTGATAGACTGGGATCAGGGTTTGGTCATCCATATGAAAAGGATATTGATGAACTGAATGAGCTGCACTGGACTGGAGGCAACTCCTAACCAACAGCAGGAGCAAGTGGGCAATTCCATGGAATGATATTTATGAACAGTATAGTAAGAAAACAATTTCAGTAAGTATGCTGAGTAAGCCAGGCTCTTCATCTTTTGCATCTTTAGATATTATTAACAGATATTCAGATTGGCAACAGGTAGGGGTGATTGATGGATGATCCAACTTTGTATTTAATAACAGGATGCCAACTGAACACTGATCTGGCTGGACTGGCTTATGCCTAAGAACACTTTTGATTATGAAGAGTATGATATGGTTTGCGGAGTAATAATCTGAGCAACTTCTAAGATGTGTTTAATTCTATACAATGGAGTTTATTTTGAGGTACTGATTAGTTGAAATGAGCTTTCGTACTAGTCAATGAGTTCTACATAGATGAGCATTCAATTCAGAGATTTAAATTGACCAGTTCTGTAGTCCTTTATCACTGATTTCCACAGGAACATCACTTCCAGTGTAAATCTTATTTCCACACCAGCAGTGATAGCACTAAATAGTCATTTTGCTTTCATCAATGCTTATGTGATTATAATTAACTGGGTGTATATATTTATATTGTATAGGGATCTTCATCAACTTGAGGGTGCAAGGTGCAAGACTCCTGTAAAAACACAATAAAAAGTTTTATGGAGAGTAAGATTCATCCAAGTGTTTTTGTATGTCTGAACCTTCACTGACTTTTAACTTGAGAATATATAGGGGAACCATTGAAATAAAGCTGACTTCTATTTACCAATACAGTTTCTGGTCAGGAAGTGGGTGCAGTCTAGTGCCATATTCATATTATTTTTGACCATGTTACTCATCCTTACACAGTTAGTTGCTGCAAATAGCTATTGATTTAGTTTTACCCCAGGATTCAATAAACTCTGTGCAGGAATAGTGCAATTCCTGCATGGAGTGAACTGTGTCTGTTTCTGCATAGCCTTAACAGCAGTGTGCCTTGTATATTCATGAAGGTGCACTACTGCTAAGGCTAAGAAGACACGAATACTACTGAGTGAGGGGGCATGTTTAAGTAGTGCTCGCACATCTAACATGCCCACTCCACTCTGAAAGTGCCATATGGCACTTTGTAAATACATTTCAGTGTCCGCAGACACTGAAAGCAAATAAAATAGTAAAACAGTGTCCCTGAACACTGAAATAAATGGGAGATCATTAAATAAATGCAGTACATAAATAATGATTAAGTGCCGTATGGAACTTTCTAAATGCTTTCAGTGTCTGCGGACACTGAAAACAGGAATTTAAATAGGAAACAATGGAAGGGGTGTGTGACAGGTACTGTCACACACATCCTGCATTGGGAAAAAAGTGCCGTACAGCCATACCTCTCAACTGTACAGGTTTTTGTAGAATGTCCATATTTCTGCTTTATATTTTCAGTGTGTTGCCCCTAATATCTGTCCCTTTCTGGCAAATAGCTAAGGATTCGAGCCATGAAATAATGACAATCATTTGAGTTTAAGACTCCACATCCTTCGGAAAATTCATGCTAATGCAAAAATTATTATTCTATCAACTTTCTAATTGTAAGAGCGATATTTCAAATTTGTCCCTATTTGTCCCCTTACAATTGCCCTTACTGTGACTGACAAGAAGTACTGATACATGTAATTAAAGTGCTTTCATTATTTTTTTTTCTGTTCTAAGCTAAGTTTAAACATAGCTGAGCGGGATTGCGCATTATGGCCCTCTGGTCAGAATTACTTAAACATCTCATAGCAGCTAAATAAAAATGTATAGCTAAACTCCTAATGACTAGATACTGCAGTGGTTGGAGTCCTGGCTTTGTATGCAGGTGCTCATAGTTCGAGTACCAAGACAAGCATTTTATTTTTACATGGGAAAGCATTGTTAAAATTAATTGTTGTTATGTTAAATTATGCAATAAGTGACATTTGTCACCCAGGGTAGTGTAGCTGGTCTAAAATGGAAGTGTGAGTGCATATAACATGTGAAATCACCCATGTATACACAAGTGTCTCATACGGTATAGTCACAACCCAAGGTAATGTAATGAAAGCACATAGGGGGATGTCATGTACAGTAAATCATATACACTTAATAATATGCTAGTAATGATGAATTAATCTACAATCCTGATATATTTTTTTTAAATGAAAACTGAGCAATGCTAAGCAGTGCTCAGCTATGCTTAGCCAGTTTAAGCATTGATTGGATGTAACGTCTAAGCAGCAGTTAGTTCAGCTAACTGGATTTCTGCACTGTTAAGCAGTGCTCAGCATTTACCCCTTTAAGCACTGTTCAACTCAGCTTAGCAGATTTGCGCACTGCTTAGCTGAGCTTAGCATTTTCAAAATGGTCCAATGACAGTAAAGGGTGGGAATATGGCCAGATTTAGACCATGCAGGCAGGAATATAGACAGAACATGTTGTAGTTGATCTGTACAGGTACTATGCCGGGCTTTGGTGAAGGAGCGCGGTTTCAGGCACAGTGCTGCGGCATTCAGGAGTCCAGGGCCATGGTTGGACTCTTTGTAGAAAACCATGAAGAGAGACTGCTGCAGGGCCAGTATCAGAGCTCACAATACAAAGCGAGGCCTGGGACCATCTCGCATGCGATATCACCAGTGTTACTTGCATCCCCCGAACTGGTGAGCAGGTACGGCATCATTATGCCTTCCTAAAGCAAAGGAAGGGGGCACTCTTAGCCCAGTGGATGGAAGATGTATGGGCACAGAATGATCCAGTATTGTGTAACTATCAGTATCAAGTAGTTTGTACCAATGTCTAGCCATGTATGTGATGGACAGGTATGCATAATGTTTGTTTTTCCCCCCTACAACTGCAGCAGAGAGGGCTAGCAACATCGAAGCTGATGCTGACAGACTGTTAAGGCTGTGTCGACAGGCTGATAAGAACAAATCTATCTTGCAGTATATAGTGCAAATAACTAAGAAAAAGTACATTGTTTACTGCCAGTAGGTATACCTCTACTGTGTTAACTGAATAAATAAAGTTTGTCCGACTAATATTGTTCTACAGGATATGTAGTATTAAAGCACTGTGTCAATTCACTGTAATAAAGATCTATACCAAAAACTGTTGTATTTACTCTGGTATGTTGTTGTAGAAATAGAATGTATACAGATTCTTCACAGCAAATTTGGCTTTGACAGCATGCTTTAACTGAGGTTGTTCCGAGAACCAACTGTTAAGAAACACCGTGGATTGTGGAGCTGTAAAACAAGATATAAATGAAATATGAAATATATACTGCACTAAGCTCTGAACCCAGAACAGTAATGCGTAATGTATCACAGTGTGTCCCAAGCAGCATTGTCTTGTGTTAACCTTTGCTTTCCAGACTGTATTATTTTAAATGATTAAAGCATAGGACACTATCGGTCATGCATGTTTCTCAGGATTACAAGGTCAGACTGTCTAATCAATAAAGTATTAGGTAGAAACCAGACAAACAAGCAACAGCAGTTCCTCAGTAGCGCAATGTGATGAAAAATAGCTTAGTTGTTAATTTTGCACACCCAGCCATGGTTCAAATCCAGGGAGTGGTAGTACGATGTGTGCATATTTACACACAAGGAATCAGGAATAAATGTAGAAACAGTAATGTAGTGTTAACAGATATTTCCTCCACAGGTTTTACAGGTAAAGAAATGTTGGTAGTAGCTGTATGAAGGGTATACTAATACACCATGTACAACTGTTGCACTGTCCAGCCCCATGCCTGCAAATGACAGCAGGACAGGTACATGCAACATGCACCCCTCCTGATACATGTCTCTCAAGTGTCACGCTGTCACAGATAGTGGTCACTGTTGCTAATGACCCTGGACACAGATAGCAATCCAGGTGAAGTATGCCAGTAGCACACTCACATAACAGCAGTGCAGTGTACCCATTCTGTGCCAAATATTTAACCCTGACAAGTACAAGTCCCCTCTAGTCATATACACAGAGTTGCCACAGTTTGCCTCGTACCATTCCAGGTTGACAGTTTAACAGGTATGTTTGTGTTACAGAAGCTATGGGACATAGGTACATGTAAAGTGAGAACAGACCCTTAGAGTATTGAGCAGTACTGTTGTAAAAAATAAAAGCCTAAGTGGTTGGTAATGGACCTTTTGTCTTTCACCCCACCCCTTATCTACATCAATAATCATCATTCATATACTACGGGTATGTTGTTCTCAAAACCTAATGTTGGGACTTGTGTTCTATTATTGCTCATACATTTGATTGGTTGCATGTTAACTTACCTTGTTCAAATATCATTGTTGGTGGCCTGTTGCCATCAATTAATGGCATGCTGTTACAATGCATACTGTTGTTCCATTTATTCTTGTGTTCTGTTTGCTATGCAACTGTTTCAAATCTGTTGGTTTGAGTTAATTGGAACACCCATGCATGCTGTTTTAACTAATTTTGAAATGTTTTGTTCATGACTAACCAATATATTTTGTAAAACCTCAACACAATAGTACATTTGGGAAGGCAGATCCCGATGGATCTGCCTGTTCAGCCTCATCTGGCCATGGCACAAGGCCCCAGCATGTCTGGGATCCAAAATAGAACTGCCTCCTTCACTGGTCCTGCATCACCTTTGGGTGGAACTGCATCAGGGTATGGGGTCCATCCCCCCACGCGCAGGCATGGAGAGCAGTCCATCATCCACCACCAGTTCTGGGGTATGGTGTGAAGTGTCATCTGCATGAGGATGGATGTTTGTCTGCACCAGATGTAGGGCCATGTGGTGCACCTTGAAAGGTAGGCAGCCGGTCCTGTCCAGCCTTCAGCACAGCCACCATTGGGGCCGTGAATTTGCAGTGCTGACTGCCCATGGGTGGAGCTCAGTCCCACTGTATCCATTTGAGGGCTCATGGGCTTCAGATTCCCAACCACCCTCTCCTTTAAAGGTGTTTACCCCATCATGTGTCATATATCACCCCTGTCTGCTGTCTTTTCTGGCCTGTCTGTCTGTGAATGCAACCTATCCTACCAAACCTACCTCCCCAAATATACCTACAGCCCTTCCCCAACATCCCACTCTCAACTTAAAAGAAAGGGCATCTGTCACACAAAAAAATCATTGCCCCATACATAACTGTACATTTCACCCCCATGTACAGTGAAATAATAATCTACCCACAAATTATTATAAAATTGTCTGTTGCCAACTCCCATCCATGTGGGGTGTGAAGCTGTAAATTCCAAATTTTCTGCATCAGTCACAACTGTTACTGCAGTAGAAATGCACAGGTATGGTCCTTTCCTACACCCATCCTGCACATCCCTAGCTAGTTTTACTAATGTTTTACCCCCTGCTTGCCCCCATTTCACCACTTTCTTATCACTCTTTTTTTCCTTTCTTTAATTAAAATTAGCTTAGATGTAAGCAGGAGTATATTCTGCTAAGTGAGGCTAAGAGGACTTAACCATCTGTTAGCATTGCTTATCTTTGAGCAAAACCATGCAAACTCACTTACAACTGCTTACAAGTGCTTTAATCACTCTGTCTCCATCAGCCCTTGTTCTGCCCAGGAACAAAATAATCAACCCTACCAACTGTCTGCACTGCAATCACAGCAATGTAGCACTACAATCTCTGAGCTGTGAGAATGTGTAATGCTTTTACAAGCATATCATGCATTATGGTGATTCAACATTAATGAAAAAAGTCATCACTACCAAGTCTTGAACCCAGGACCCTATGCATTACAATCACAGCAACATACCTCTACACCATCAGACGTGAAGGAATTGGTAATGCTTTTACAAACATATCATGCACTACAGTTATTTGACATAAGGGAAAAATACATATTTGTAGTACTCTTATATACACATATATATGTATATAGAAAGGCATATATATATATATATATATATATATATATATATATATATATATATATATATATATATATATATATATATGGATTCACTTTAGAAGCTCGAATTCCCAAAAACCCAAACTTACCATAAGATCGATTTTTGGAAACGCGAACTCCTAAAATGAAACATAAAAAAAAGAAAAAAATGAATGTTGTATTTGAATGTGTTTTCTATATTAGAATATCTGGTTTAATATGTTTTTTAGACTCACAATAAAATAGTCACATCCAACTGAATAAAATAAAAATAGATTCCCATCAGCATGTAGGATGATTTTCTCCCAAAATTTATTAGTAACAACCACCAAATATAAGCGCTTTCATCTCACAATGAGACTTCATCAGATACAACTAAAACAGTGC
The DNA here is from genome assembly GCF_019279795.1 of Protopterus annectens. NCBI lineage: Eukaryota > Metazoa > Chordata > Ceratodontiformes > Protopteridae > Protopterus > Protopterus annectens. The sequence goes on along the minus strand of NC_056748.1, from coordinate 115,576,840 downwards.
TACATTCACTATATATAGTGCCTTAAAAACCTTAATTAATTAATTATTCCCTTTATGAAAAACTTTTTAAAGAAGTAATGTTCACCTAATCTTACTCTAAAATACAAAATAAATATAATTTCATACCATAAGCTTTATACATAATATAATATTAATCCAGTACTAAATATATATATATATATATATATATATATATATATATATATATATATATATATATACATATGCATATCTACCCCTTCCTTATATGTCAATCATACATTATGTATTTATTTAAAAAAATGTGCAAATAATATTTCTCCCTTTAAAAATGTTAAAGGCTCAAATGTAATAAAATAATGATAGATTTATAAAACATTATTGTAAAGTGTATATAATAGGATAACACATAATATTGTTAAAGGATGCAAAAAATATACAAAATATATTGTAAACTAATGTATTAAACTTTAGCTGCTTTTTCAACAAGTGTAGGCTTAATACTGATGTACTCATTAAGACCTGGGGGGTAGTTGGCTTTAAGTCTCAATTGCCATCTTAATTCCCTATTTAATAATAAATTCTTTAAATCACCCCCCCCAATGATTGTTTTTAACCAAATCAATAATGCCGAATTTAAAACTACTAAAAGATGGACAGGAAATAGATAAATAATTAAATAATAATAATAAATAATAATGAAATAATAAATAATAAATATATAATAATAAATAATAAATATATAATAATAAATAATAATGAAATAATAAATAATAAATATATAAGGCACTAGCATCTTTTTTAATTCTTATGTCGTAATAATGTTCATATATTCTGTCTTTTAGCACTCTCTCGGTTTTTCCTATGTAAAATGATGAACAGTGCGTACACATAGCCATGTATACCAACATTCTACTATAGCAATTACCTTTACAGAATCTGACAACACTGTCCAAACCATTGTTCAATTTTACAGATTCTTCCTTAAAAATATGTGAACATTGTGCACATCTACCACAAGAGCTACTTGCCTTTTTACAATTCATGTTCTTATCAGCTATTTCAAAACATCTTTTAAAAATCATACCTGTCCTGTAAATAAAGTATGGTTTGTTTCCTATCGCTTCATATAATTCTTTATTAGTTTTTAATATACGCCAATTAGCTTCTACTATTTGTCTAAAAAAATCAGAAAACAGATTAAATTCAGTAATACATGTCCCCTGGTAATTTTTTGTTGTTGTTATTGCTTTGGCACATTCTCCCACTGTTTTAAAGGGTTCACCTAATAAAGCTTTATATTTAGTACCCCAACCATTATAGACCTCTTCCAGTACTCTGCCAACTAAATCCCTGGGATATCCTCTCTCAATAAACTTTTCACCCAGAAAAATAAATTCTTCAAATAAATCGGAGAAGTCAGAAGTCATCCTAGCCGACCTGACAGCTTGACCCTTGATCAGACTCCTTTTCTGATGAAAAGGATGGGAACTATTATGGTGCAAGTAACTATTGCACCATGTATCCTTACAGAAAATTCTAGACTTAAAACCACATTGTGTTTTATAAATAGTGATGTCCAAATAATTAATACTATAATCGTCGACAACGTGTGTGAAAGAAAGAAACTTAGTAGTTTTGTTCAAATAATTAATAAATTCAGTTATACTTTCCTTAGTGCCATCCCAAATAACAAAAATATCATCCAAAAATCTTAGGTAGCACTTCAAATGTTTCTTATAAATGCTATTTAGCACAAATCTTTCCTCCCATTCCAACATAACTAGATTGGCAAAAATGGGGGCACATGCTGCCCCCATTGCTACTCCACTAGTTTGTTGGTAATATTCACCTAGGAACACAATATAATTATTGTCCAGCACCACTTCCATTAATTCCAGAATTAATAATTTCTGATCATTTGAAAAGTCCAGATGCTTATGAATACTTTCCTCAAAAAATATTTGTCCCTCAATTCGTGGTATACAGGTGAATAAATTCTCAACATCTATAGTTAAAAATATACAACTTTCTGACCACCACCCTTTATTTATTCTACTAAGAAATTCCCAAGAATCTTTAATTAAATGTTCCTTCCCATTTATAATATTTTTAGTAAGGCTGTCTATGTACACTGCCAATGGATGTGTTTTAGAATTACTGGCTGACACAATGGGTCTAAACTGAATATAATCTGTTTTCTGATTTTTTGTTCTGATAAGAACATAAATTGAAATGCACAGATATGGTCCTTTCCTACACCTGTCCTGCACAACCCTAGCTAGTTTTCCTAATGTTTTACCCCCTGTGTGCCCCCATTTCACCACTTTCTTATCACCCTTTTTTTCTTTCTTTAATTAAAATTAGAGTAGATATAAGCAGGAGTAAATTCTGCTAAGTGAGGCTAAGAGGACTTAACCATCTGTTAGCATTGCTTAGCTTTGAGCAAAACCATGCAAACACACTTACAACTGCTTACAAGTGCTTTAATCATTCTGTCTCCATCAGCCCTTGTTCTGCCCAGGAAATAAATAATCAACCCTACCAAGTCTCTGCACTGCAATCACAGCAACGTAGCACTACAATCTCTGAGCTGTGAGAATTTGTAATGCTTTTACAAGCATATCATGCATTATGGTGATTCAACATTAATGAAAAAAGTCATCACTACCAAGTCTTGGACCCAGGATCCTGTGCACTACAATCACAGCAACGTACTTATACACCATCAGAGGTGGAGGAATTGGTAATGCTTTTACAAACATATCATGCACTACAGTTATTTGACATAAGGGAAAAATACATATTTGTAGTACTCTTATATACACATATATATGTATATATAAAGACACACACACACACACACATATATATATATATATATATATATATATATATATATATATATATATATATATATATATATATATATATGAATTCACTTTAGAAGCTCGAATTCCCAAAAACCCAAACTTACCATAAGATCAATTTTTGGAAACTCAAACTCCTAAAATGAAACATAAAAAAAACAATAAAGTCATACATTGCTGTGTCCCCCACCCCCCTACTTAAATATACCAACTCCGAGATTGCGCTACAGTGGGGAAAAGGGAAATTTCCTATTTCACGCTGTATCCAGAAGCTCAAAATGGGAGATTTCCCATTTCCTGCCAACATGGCAAAAAAAATGAAAACATTACTTGCACACAGAGCATACAAGGATCCTTGCCTCTGTGTGCAAGTAATTTTTTAAGGTAAGTAAACACTTTAACACTTTAACACTTTACAGATTCGAGTTACTGAAAGCTCGAGCATATGGTCTCGACCATATGCAGTTCGAGCTTTCAGTAATTCGATTATATAAAGTGCTCCTATATATATATATATATATATATATATATATATATATATATATATATATATATATATATAGATTCAACCTCTTACTGCAAAACATCTGTAAAGAGCCTGAAAAACTGGGGAGATAAAGGGCAAACAATAGTGACATATTTGAAATATGGCTGTTATAAGCGTAGAAGTCTGCTAAAGTAGCATAGTTTGCTTTACCATATATTTTCTGATAGATCTTGAGTCTGAAACACAAATGATTGTCATTGTTTACTTATGTCAATGCTCACATTATCCCAGTAATTTGTCAGAAACTGTTATGGGGAACAGACCAAACATACGAGCCACTCATGTGGACAGTGTATAGACATTTAGATAGTGGAGAGGTATGACCGCAGTCATGTAATTGAAGGGAAAAAACACTGAGAGCTGCCAACCATTTCACCCAGGAACACAACAGTACCCCAAATCAGCTTTAGAATATTACTCGTGCATTTGCACATATATCATGCACTACATGGATGTAACTGTGGGGAATAGCAGACATTCGTGGGAAACAGCAACAGTTATCTCACTCCACAAAGGGGGAGCCACCACTGATCCAGGGAATTATCACCCTATTAGCCTGACAAACCTGGTCTGTAATGCCATGGAAAGTATTATCATGGAACTCATAAACAAAAACATTGATAACCTCCAAACTCTGGACCCCACCCAGTTCGGGTTTGTGAAATGCAGATCATGCCACCTGAACCTGATCAACTTCTTTAAGGCAAACACCAAAGCTGTAGGTGAGGGTAAGGTGGTTCACACAGCCTATCCTGACCTCACCAAGGCTTTCTACACCATCCCCCATTCTGTAATTATTGATAAACTCACTAAACTAGGTATAAATCCTTAAGTCACAAGATGGGTTGCAAACTGGCTCACTGATAGAATCCACACTGTAAAAGTTGCAGACTCCAAATCTGACTTCAAACCAGTGACAAGTGGAGTACCACAGGGTTCAGTCCTGGGACCTCTTCTGTTTGGTATCTGCTTCTCTGAAGTACAGGCTAACACAGAAGGCCTTTTGCTAACGAAATTCGCAGATGACTGCAAACTTGGAGCCATAGTCCAGTCCCCAAATGATGTGGACATTCTACAGAAAGGCCTTACTGAGACAGATGCCTGGTGTCAGAGCCATGGTTTCAAGCTCAGTGACAAAAGTGCATTGTCATCCCCTTTGGTAAAATCTCTGTACCCATGAACTAATACATAGGCGGCAGTCTACTTAACGCCGAATGTGTGATAAGAGACCTTGGGACCCAGGTGGACAGTAGTCTCTCCTTTGATAATCACATCGCCACAGTAGTCAGGAAATCCTTCTACATGGCACACCTCATCACAAAAGGGATCTCATCCAGGAAAAAAGAGGTAATTGTTCCCCTCTACTCGACACTCATTAGACCCATTATAGAGTACAACACCCCTTTTGGAATGTACCTCGCAAGACATCTGCAGCAGCTGGAAAGGCCACAGAAGTACCTCACAAAGAGGATTACTGGCCTCAAACATATGCCTTACACTGTCCATCTCAAAAAAATCCAGCTTTACTCCATAGCATATCGTCTACTCCGAGGTGATTTCTGCCTAACATATAAAGCTATGTCAAACCCAGAGCTGTTGGACATGCTGTACCTAAAGAAATCTCAATCCCTCTGAGCTACATGCTCTAGGGACCTAAACCTTGTCACCACAATAAACAGGACATGCTGGAGGGATAGATCCCTGTCCCAGAGACTTTCCATACTCTGGAACAAGCTATCCATCTACGTCAAACAAAGTTCATCATTAGCACTCTTCAAGAAAAATCTTGATGAGTGGATGGGAAATAGGAATTACACCCCAGGATCACTTATGTGGCTCTGCTCTACAGGGGCACAGGAAAATAACTTTCTTGGATGGCGTAAGCCAGGGAAACTTGTTGGTTAGGATTACTTGGGCCTTTGGGCCAGTAGCCTAGTACCTATCTATGAACCTACCTATTTTGTCCACCCATAACCATTTGCACCATAGTTGCAGCAACATACCTGTACCCCAACTGAACTCTAGAGTACAACGACCATTTGAACAAACATATCTTGATTGCCAGTCACACACTACACCGACATATACTGCCCCAAGTCACAGTCTACTGGGAATCCTGAGGTGTTACAGGACATTTCTCAGTCTGCACATAAAAACATATACACCTAATAGGCCACCAGCCACTGTAGCAGCATGCACAGTCAGCAAGAAAAGGGTCTATGACACCCACATCTGCCACTCTCCCTACACAGCCCAACAAACATTTACACACTACACTGCTGCACAGTTTTGACAATCTGTTAACAATGACCAAACATACATAACTCTCAACTGTACAGATTTCCATGGAATGTCTAGAGGTGGGACGATATACATGGCCATTGCTGCATACCACTTCTGGGAGTCTGCTAAATCACTGTGATGATATCTGGAGTGAAGTCATTAAATCATGATATAACATACCTCTGAACCTCTTACTGCAAGACATCTGGACAAAGCCTGACATACTTGGGGGACAGGGAGCTGAAACAGATGTTGGTGTTACAGGGTTTGTTGTAACATAACATCCCTGAAGGATATCGTGTCTGAAACACAAATGGATGTAAACATTTACTGACTTCACTCCTCACATTATCCTACTGATTTCTCAAAAACAGAAATTGTCTGAGGAACAGAACAAACATAAGAGGCAAACCTCTGGGCAATCTGTGGACATCTGGACAGTTGAGAGGAATGTCAGAGACATATCTCTGTCAGATATCAGGCTCACACAGAAAATGCATGTCCAGACAAACCCTGTTAATCTAGCAGTCTTCTATATGTAGAACAGCAATACTTACAATCTGCACCCAATTCTGGAACTTTGCCCCTCATTTTGTTGGGCTGTCTCCACATTTCTTGTTCTGAGAGATATTAACACCTACGTTCTGTGAAGCTGTAGCCCCACCACCTCCATAATGTCCTCCTCACAGGCAAGGAAAAGGAGCAAGGCTAACATGAAGGACTTAATTATAGAACTGTGTTGCTATGGCATTGGCTAATGGAAAGACAAAACAGCTGCTCTGGATGCAAGTAGCAAGTGGGAGACACCAATTGTGTACAGGCCATTACCTGCCCACGAGCATTACCTACAAAAGGCAGGCTGCTTTCCTATGCAAACAAAGGTCTGAACCATCTACATAGAGACAGACTGTGACTACCCAAACCTAAACTTTAGCATTATTCTGAGGAAACACTTCAGCACTATAACAGGTATGTCAGTCAATTAAGCATGTAATGGAATGCAGAAGGTGGATGCAATAATGTGAAATTGAAAGTTAAACACTAGGTCACAATAAGACTTCCTGGACCTACATGTTGCTGTTCAGTACCTATGGCCATTCTTGCTGGCCCTGTCTGCAGTAACATACATCACAGCTCTGGCCTCTGAGTCACCCAAGCAAAGGTCAGCTCATGTATGAGTACTACTGGAGTGTCTGTTGCCCAATACTGACTGTGACACAAGTAGGCCAGCTACATGGGATGTTGTAACTATTCACATGTCACCTGTGAATGCTACTATGATACATATGCTTGTCTTACAAATGTAAGAGACATACATAGGGTATGTGCATAGTACACAACTGGTGCAGAGGTGTGTGTAGAACTGTATGTTGTATACTGAACTCATACCTTTCAGCTGTCAAAAGTGTTGCAGACTGACCACGTTTGCCTCATATTTGTAGTCATTGCCTCATACAGTTGTGTATTTTATGGCAAATCACTGGCAACCCAGTAAAGAATGAAGTCATAACACAATAGCATACATTTGAATGTCAGATATCATATCCTGTGGATTATTCCTGTGAATGCGAAACCGTCTTTGCTAGCAATTAAGTGTGTCATAGCTAGATTTCTAAAGCATCACTATTTTCTAGCCTTTGCCCACCATTGATGTGTGCCTTTGTGCAGATGTCTTGCTGTAACAGGAGCTAGGGGTCTCAGCATGAAACTCATGTCATTGCAAGCGTACCTTGTCCTGGAGGATGCTGACATATGTGCAGTCACTGACACTTATTTTGCATCTGTGGAGGGCCCACTGACCTTGCCAGGTTACTCATCCCACCATACATTTAGACCCCAAGTGGAGAGCTGCAATGTCACAGGAGGTATAGTTTGAAACATTACCATACACATACATACACCCAGGCTGGCCAAATAGTATGACACATGGGAGACATCCCAAGTGCGCTTAACTGTTGACAAAACACCTACTCAAATCATAGCTAGCTACAGACCTCCAACCAGGACTCTGGACACCCACTACACCTATCTGGACTTGTTTGAATCTGTCAAGATTCAACCATGTACCCTGCTCCTGAGTGACTAACTACCCAACCATAGTGTGCATGACCTATTCTACCTGAACCTGAACACACTGAGATTCCTTGGCTTTCTCATTGGCAATGCATAGGGTCAGCTGGACAACACTCCAATGACAGGTGGAAATATCCTGTACCTGGTCCTAACCAACATGAGTAATCACTGTAGCACTCCTACAGTGTCATCCACCTTGGTAAGATCTCGCCACATAGCCATCACTGTTGTGGTCACTGTCTCCCCTGCCCCCCCCCTTGTCAGGTTAAAATGAAGTAAACTCTACCAAAATGACTATAAATCTCATCAGGGCAGGTAGAAGTAGCTTTACAGCCACTGTCCCGTCAGTTGGAACTAGCAGTATTGTCTGAGCCCACACCACAATACTATGTGAGCACCTACATAGCTGTATGGACTCAGCAATGCACAAATACCATAATAGATGGAAATAATTGCTAGACGAGTTCAAGAAGGAGCAGGTGTCTAACTGGAAGCAATGTCACCTTGGCATGAACAAGCAAATATGGTCACAGATGAATTACCCTAAGGCTATCTTTAAGTGCAATGTGGGCACATCCACATCACTAGGCCTTCCACACATCTGCAATCTCACAGGCAGCACCCAAATCCGCTTTGTAGTGGTGGCCAATAACATGACATACACATACATCATAGATATCACCAACCCGCTGCAGACAGGTTAAGTGTAGACATCACCACCTGTCCCCCCATTGGTACACATAGATATGCACAGCACCGTCTCCCATCCCTTCATCATCAGGCAGCAGGTCCGTAATGCTGTCTCAAAAACAGCACACGGAAGTCTCCATAGGCTGGTACCTTCCCTGGTTGCATACTATATGAACTCAGGCATGAGGTCTCAGCTCCATTACACACTGTAGTCAACCAAAGCCTGAGCACCAGTGTCATCCCATCTGCACAGAGGACAGTCACTGTCAACTCTATACACAAAGGTGGAGCAATCCACTGACCCAGACAATCATATGCACATCAGCCTAACTAGCCTGATCTGCAGGGTCATGGAAGGCAATATCAAGGACCTTATGAACAGGGACATCAGCAACCTCAAAATGCCTGAGCCACAGTGTGGTATTGTCAAAGGGAGATCAGGCCTGTTAAACCTGGTCAAAATCTCTAAAGCTGTCAACAAACACAAGGATTAGGGGAAGATGGTGAACACTGCCTATCTTCACCTAGCCCAAATCTCTCACAATATTCCCCAGGCAGCCATGATATATAAGTTTACACAGCTAGGCATCAACCTTTATGTTACCAGATGGGTAGCTAACTGGCTCAATGATATTACCCAGTTGGTCAAAGTATCGGAAGCCATCTCTAGTAGTAGACTCTTACAGAGTGGTTTACCACAAGGATTGGTCTGGGGGCCTTTACTGTTTGAGATATACATTTCTGAGTTACAAGACAAAACCAGTGGTCTGTGGCTGACCAGGTTTGCAGATGATTGCAAGCTGGCCACTGTCTTACATTCTCCTACTGATGTGAGCATCCTCCAAGAGCCCCTTACCTAAATTAATGACTGGTGCAAGAAGCATTGCCTCAAACTGAATGCCAGGAGATGCATCATTTTCTCTGTTGTGGTATATGTCATCCACACTAATTATGACAGTATTAACAATGTACTGAACATGCAGTCAGATGTGAGGCAATTTGTGCACCAAGGTTGGTAGCAACCTGAAAGTTTACCACTTTGTGGGCACCATTGTATGGAAGGCTGTCTACATGGCCAACCTCACAAATATGGGTATGTCATCCAGGAACCAAGGGGTCACAACATCCCTGTACTCCACCCTCGTCTGACGCATTACTGAGTAAAATGGCTCCTGTGGCATATACCTTGTCAACCTAATGCAGCAGCTGCAGAGACCACTGAGGCTCCTCACAAGGCAATTCCAGGGTCTGCAACAGCTATCCTATACAGATAGGCTGAAAGCCCTGTCTCTGTACTCAGTCTCATACAGACTGATCATAAGCAACCTGTATCTGGCATACAAGGCCATTTCCAAACCAGCCTTGATGAGGTTTCTGCATATCCATAAGACAAACCCCACTCACGCTACATGAATGCAAGGCCCTCACCTGGTCTGTGACATGTATAGTACTTGTTGGTGGGATAGTGTAGTGTCCGACACAATACACTGTCTGTATAATACAGTCCCTCCTCATATCTAGCACAGTATGTGTATATTCCTCTTGAAGAAACGATGGACGACCACATGGGAAATGGAAAAAACACCCCTGGGATCCTGCATGTGTCCCAGCTGGACAGGGGAAACAGGTGATGTCTTTGAAGGGACATGTGCGGAAGTCTGGGCTAGGCTTATGAGAACATCTGAACCAATAGCCTGGTATCATTTTATGAAGTTATGCACCTAGTACTTTACATGTTTCCTGTATGTATTGCAGAATATCCTGCAATATTGTCTGAAATGAATTCCTGTGAGTCTGAACTGTGTAGGTACTGCAGTGATAGAGTATTCTCCTGATCCTTCATTAGTTATTATCACATATCGATATACCTTGTCATTGTGTCTGGTCTGTATAGCAGTAAGTCAGCTCTTACAGTACTTGCATATGCACTTAGTGACACTATAGCTCACTCCAATAGCCTTGGTCATGGTCACACTGCTAATAGGCCCATCACACAGTAGGATTTGTCACGCTTTGTTGAGGGCCTTACAGTAGCGGTTAAAGAGATAGATTGTAGCAGTGAGAGCTATAGTAAGGTCTGGCCTGAAGGGCCCATAGGTGGCAAAGCTGTGCCAGACTTTACCAGGAGTGTATGTGTGTGTGTGTGTGTGTGTGTGTGTGTGTACCAGCAAACATAATACTGCAGGCTATTAATTTATATATGCTGTCTTCCCCTCGCAGGTAAATATGGTGGTTGGTGTCTCTCTCCCTCACAACCTGATGTCAGTGTCTTAACGGACTCTCAAGATGATGGTGGTGATAGTGAGATACAGGTGGTGTTGTCAGGGTCTGAATCTGTGCCACTGGTTGGTATCCCACCTTCACCCACAATGTCTCCGCACACAGTATGCCCACACATACCCAGTCCCCAGCAGCCACTGATAATGCACAGTCAGAGGGTGGTGGCATGGAACAGGCTAGTGTAGTGATTATGGCAAGTGTGAGTGTAGACACTAATCATTGCCAGAGGGCAGGTGTGGTCACAGACAGGCAGATGGACAGGGGTGCTTGACGGAGGACTGCTGCCATCAAGCTCTTGTCACAAGTAACACAGCAGGTGTCACCAGATACATGTTATGGTCCGTCATGGAGGCACAGATGCATTCTGACCTCAACACCAGACAGATGGTCAGGGTCATGAATGCTATGCTTCCTGCCATGTGTGATGACCTCCACAGCATTTGTGATGCTATACGTCATTTAACCAATGTCGTGAGCAGATGGTGGGGTGAGACATTATCACTGCTCGGCTGTGCAATGTCTGCACTTGAGCATTTGGAGGGAGTAGGGCATTGGCCAGGTAGACATGGGTCAGCAACATGATAAGCAGAGATCCCACCAGGCTGTGCACATTCACAGTCCTGTAGTTTCCAGTACCACCAGCACTACGGAAGGGAGGGTGCTAATCACACCACACAGGAGCAGGCCATAGGCACGTGGTCCTGGCCAGTCCCATCAGGAACATGGATCCAGCAGACAGCAGTCACCATTGGGGAGTAGTACTGCATCTATTCTTGGGCTTGGAGGTGCCAGTGAGTCCTCTGGCAGGACCAATTCCCGCATCCCTGCCAGGAGACGGTGAACCATACATCCTGCCATACACAGTCCACGGCTGTCCAACATAGCCCTGTGTCAGGCATCCACGTGTCTTGATTGTGTGCAGACAGTCACACATCTCTATCACAGGCTGGTCACCACCAGACACACAAAACTCCTCTGCATGACACAGTTGATCATCACCCCTCCAGACACACACACACACACACACACACACACACACACACACACACACACACACACACACACACACACACATATGATGTCAACCATATGGACCAGCTTAGGCCTCTGGCAATTCCACACCACACCCTGTGCATGTGATGATACTTGTGCCACAACCCTGTTATCTATACCATTGATGGAGGGACATGCTCATATGGGTCTGATGCACAGGGAGAATTTATTACAGTGTAGTAATGTAATGCAGTGTAAGTTGCTGTCTGCTGGCAATAGTTATGGGCACACATCAAGGTGTATGTACCTTGTTAGCCATGATGTATTATTGCTGTTAGTACTGCTGACTGACTGTATTGTCACATACTGTATTCTGTTTGCGTTCCAGGTGTTTGTGTGTCTGCAGGCTGTGGGCCTGCTGACAGTAGCAATGATGAGTATGGCAGAGTGGAAACACAGTGACTTTTTCATAGCCAAGGTGCAGCTGTATATGTACATGTTTACTAGGTGTGTTTACGTGCAACAGTGTGAGAGGGACAATTGTGGCAGACAATATGACCTTGCATACATACCCTTAACACAGCCAACTAGCCTTCATACATGTCACCTGGGTGTTCTGTAGGACTGCAGGCTCACACATACAAAGGAGGTTACTTGAGTACTGGCACTAGGTCTCTCACAAGCTTAGCCATTACTTGAACTGCAACACCTATCAGCACTTGTTGCCCCTGCCATTTCTTTCCCATCCACTCAACTTTCATGCAGGTGATGAGGGTATGCCTGGTACTGTGTATGACAAGTGTGGGATATGCATTCCTGACACAGGTCAGCCTGTGTTAGTCTAACCTGACAATCACCATCATGTGTGTCTGCTAACTCATATGCATGTCTGGCCTGTCATGCTGGTAGTGCATACAGAGTCATAGTCTTGTGTGTGGGGCAGCTGTTGAACCCTACTTGCACAGTCTTACAAACAATAGCACTAGATACATAACACAAATAGCACAGAGGTAATTTGGTGTTGTAGTGTCTGCCACTACCATCCAAGTGGGTAACAATTGCAGGGGCTGATAGGATTGCCAGTGGTGGGTTCGGAGGCCCTTAACATGGTACAGCCATCTAATACACACACACACACACACACACACACACACACACACACACACACACACACACACACACACACACACATACACACACACACACACACTGCTGCATGGGGACATGCATTGAAGCACACATGCACATAGAGTTGACACTTCTCAGAGTAGATGACCTACCCATCTATTTATGTACAATACACAGTGATATGACCATTGCATGTACCACAGTGGCTTGGTGTTAGAAACTTTGAAACTGTGCTCGTACAGTAGATGACATCTGTATGGGATGAAACTAGGTTGACAATGGGTGAGTTCACAGGGTGGAGGAAGCACACAAAATGGTATAGCCATCACATACACACAGTACAGACAGCCACATATGTTGTGCTTACAGAAACACATACACGGTTGCCAATGGACATATTAGTAACCCTATGTATCCACTTGTATGTACTGTAGTGCTACGTACACATGACATGCTCCACATAGATTATATACCTGGGACATGACACACAGCCTCTTACAAGTAATCTTGTGAATGCCTTAATGGATGATGGGATAACCCACCAGAAATAGTGATTGGTCTCATCTACTGCTCCTACAAACCTGCACAAGTGATAGAGTGACAGACTTTGTAGAAGCATGATGTGTCAGTCTGGTATGATGTCTGCTGCTGGCATGTATGTCACTATGGTAACTGTGACATATTTGGCAATGATATCACATGAATGCTCATTGTTAGTGGACACAGACCACTTATAGGTTGCAAACATGTGGATATTCCATGTACAGCTGTACAAATGACTGGTATGGGCTGTATAGTGTAACATGGTGTATGTAAGGCAGATGCCATTAACAGGCTTTTTAAAGTAATGTCATGGGTAAGGGGTCAACAGACCTTAAATGGCATAACCTACAAACACAACAACCACAGGGGATATGCTTCACACATACTACTATAGTTGTCAGTACTGAGATTAGAACCCTACCTATCTAATTATTTGTATTGTAGTATTATGCAGTCGTTGCACATGCCACGGATCTTAGAGGGCTGACAAGTGTATACAGGTACATCTACAGTGAATGACATCAGCAGGCCTTGTACAGTAGGGCAATGAAAAGTGCACTGGTTGGTACACGCCTCAAAATGGTATAACCCACACCACCAGAGGATGTGATTCTCACCCAAACACACACAGGGAAAATATGATTCTCACACACACACACACACACACACACACACACACACACACACACACACACACAGTATCACAGCTGCCAGTATTGAGTTTAGAACCCCTACATATCTAGTTATGTGCACTACAGTGTTACCCAGTTATCACATGTGCCAAGGAGCTTATAGGATTTAACAGTGTCCCAAGGTACATCTAAGGTGAATTACATCAAGAGCCCTTGTAATGTCTGGCAACAGGAAATGTACTGGGAGGAAGAGTTTCAAAATACATTACCCTACAAATACCTTGACACACACACACACACTTATACACACACACATTTGCTAGTAATAGAGACCTTGCTATCTAGTTATTTCTACTACGCTGTTGTATAGTTATTGCACATGCCATGGAGCTTATAGGGCTGAGGGCTGTCCAAAGGCACTTTTGAGGGTAATAACATCAGCAGGACCGCCAAAGTATGGCACTGGGAGGTGTTGTGGGTGGGAAAGCCCACAAAATATGGCATCCTGCAAACATACACACTTACAAACACACACACATTTTCCAGAACTGAGAATATAATTCCTGTCTTTCTAGTTATATGTACTACACTGTTACAGAGTTATTGCATACACCACAGTGCTTATAGGGCTGAGCGCTGTGCAAAGGTACTTCTGAGGGGAATGACATCAGCAGGACTGCTACAGTAGGGAACTAGAAGTGTAGTGGTTGGGAATGGCCTAAAACTGTTCTACCTACAAACAAGCATACACAAACACACACACTTTCATTTTCCAGGACTGGGATTAGAACCCCTACCGATCTAGTTATTTGTACTATAGTGTTACATAGTTATCGCACATTATACAGAACATATAGAGCCGAGGGCTGTCCAAAGGTACTTCTAAGGTGAATGACATCAGCAGGACTGCTAAAGTAGGGCACTGAGAAGTGTTGTGGGTGGAAAAGTCCTCCAAATACGTCATCCTACAAACATACACACTTACAAACTCTTGTATACACACACACACACACACACACACACACACACACACACACACACAAAGGCAGGTGATGTGATGTTATAACCCCCACCTCAGTACAATTACACAATGGAGCTCACCTTCATCCTGGCATGTGCAACTGGTTACAACTGGTATGCCACTGTCTGCAGCAGGACACCACTCTATGCCATTCAGCGTATCCCTGTGTATGACTCAGTCTGTGTGTGTGTGTCTCCCTGTGTCGCTCTCTCTATCACTGTCTGTCTCTCTCTCTCTCTTCCCCATTTCTATGTGTGTGTATGCTGGACATATTGTTCTATGTTTCCCATATATATGTCTGTGTATCACACACAACAGATGCAGATCTATCACATATGGGCCACCTACAGCTAGCTGAGGGTAATCCTGTCTGATGGGTGTGTGTAGAGACAGTTAAGGTGTACATAGCTGTCTGTATGCAAAGACATATATGCACAATACAGTTATACAGTCTGATGTGGGTTCCAACATGGGCTGTGATAAGTGTAGGATCATGCCCAGTATGACCTTCTATACTAAGAGTGGGATTCCAGACCAGAGGTAGTTGTACTCTGGTCTAGGGTTTTGTGTGCTCCAGCCATAGCTCTCAACAGTAAACAGGAAGATGCTAGGTGTACAGTGTTTGTTTTTGCAGACATTTTCTGACATATCTGAAGTCTGACACTGGAATGTGTTGTGTCATTACCTAGTGACAGACATCCTCAGATCCATACAGTGCTTTACCAGAGGAGTACAAGATGTATGATGCACAGACCAATATTATGAGCTCAACTTTCGACATTCTTGCCAAAAAAGGCCATTTGAGAGGTGTGGCTATAGCCACTTGACTGATGAAGCTGTGTAAACAGTCCAGCAACTTGGTGATATACTGGCTGGGGATCTCCTACTTGTGTGGTATTCTTCTTACCTGAAAAGTCATATCCTGGTCCATACCTCTCAAGTGTACAGTTTTTTGGTGGATTGTCGAGGGGTTTGTCTAGAAGTTTTGTCCAGTGTACAAAAACTTGTGTTTTTATGGCAAGTTAGTTGCAAATAATGAAAGAGTGATGTTACAAACTAATGACAGACATTAGTGTTTCAGACTTCATAACCTTCAGACAATTCCTGCTAATGCAAAACCAATTATTCTACCAACTTTGTCAGTTTGTAGGAGCAATATTTACATGTGCCTATGATTAGGCCTTTGTCCCACTTTTATTTATGGTCTTGTCCAGATGTCTTGGTGTCAGAGGTTGAGAGATATGGGTGTGGGTACAGAGTGCATTGTACTGTGCAGAAATGTCCATTATACATGTAGTATATTTGACATAGCACTGTGTGATGTCCAGGTTTGTCAGAGGCAGAGCAGTACAGAGAAATGTGGTGAAACACTGACAGACAGTTGTGTATAGGTTGATAGGTTGATATGACATCAATAGGGTATTGGCCGTCTAGCCCTGATAATACACTCAGTTGGGAGTGTAGCCCATGTTAGGCAATGTCAGCACACAAAGCCCCTGTCCAGCAGGGATACAGATGGAATCACAGGACTGTATTTTGTGTTTCCCATGCACTTATACAGGAAGCACATCACTAGGGCTATTGAGGCACTTGGCTTGATATGGACAGGGAGTGTATTCCACAGATATGGGAGTGTGCGGGATACATATCTGTCACACCAACAAGCCATACTGATATCACAGACCAGTTTGATGCTGCACCTATGGGTTGATCGAGTGGGCCTTGACTTCCAGATGTGTGAATGTCCCATCAAGGTAGGGTCTAGATTGCCTTGTATGCCAGACAGGGGTCACCTCAGCAGATTCTGTATGGAATGGGGTAGAGGGACAGTGCTGTTAGACGATCTGTGTTGGGTAGGTGACTGGGGTTTGGGGTAAGGCCTTAGTGTTTGCAAAACCCTGGTGTGCGGAGTCTGCATGGTCTATGGTGTGTACATTTGTGGAGATCTCATGTATGTTTGCCTCTGAAGTGTCCTTTGTTTGGGTTTTTGTTTTGGACTTCCACTTACATGAGTGTGTGTTGTATATTTGCAGGTGATGTTTACTGACTCCATACACTGCATGACACCTATGTTACTACACAATTTGTTCTGGTGTGTACATTGTCCATTTGTCTGGCCAGTAGTTCCCCTTCCCTTTATGTGTGTTTATTTGTCCTTCTGTAGTCCAGCCACAGGCTTTGCCCACAGTGGCTGCTGTTATATGTATTTGTATTTCTGATGTGAGTAGGGTAATGCTGTAACATCACACAGAAGGTTGTGGACTTCACACCTCTGAATGTATGTATTTAGCAGGTTGTCCATCATTGCATCATGACATTTGCTGTGGTCCTCAGAAGGTTTGTATTTCTATATGTGCCTCAGGAATTCTGCTGCTCACGGATTGTCTCTGCAGAATTTTACTTCACCTGCTCTAACCCACTCCGTTCACCATGTGGGCTCACTCTGCTCCCCTAGCATACCCCCAATTCCCACCACCAGTGCTCCTACATTTATACATCTCAGGCCACACCCCTTCCCTTGTTATCCAATAGCATTCTGGTACTCATTTTAAACATTAAATCCATACACACCCATTTTTCATACTGCCAATCATTCTGCTACCCCTGAAATACTGTCTCACTCCAAACTAACTCACTATCAACCCCTAAATTCTGACTATATTCTATCTTCTCCTCTACTATGCCCTTAACTTACAAACCAAGACTTATTAACCTGTTTCTCTTACTTGCTTTACTACCCATTCTATCTGTACCCTATATCCTTACCTTATATGAAGACCTGCACTATACTGGGTCCCACCATCCCTTAAAACAAACATTACTACTAAGTCAGCAAGCCTTCCAAAGCTATTCTAACATAACATCTACCTCAACCTACCTTTTACCAAAGTTTCACAGGGCAGCCCATATTACTTACCTCCAAGCCAGGAAGTCACAAAACATTTTCTGTAAACGCCTGAGGTTTATATATAGTCTTAAACAACACCCTCTACTTCACAGTGACATTCATCCCAACCCAGGACCAAACAACAACACCCCAATAAATCCCCACCTACCACATGCCATCACCCCATTCACCCCCACTAGTATCCCTAATTCTCTGCTCATAACACATCTCAACATAAGTAGCTTGAACAATAACATTAGCCAACTACACGCTCTGCTAGACATACATTCATTTGATATCCTATGTTTAACAGAGACTTGGCTTAAACCAGTAACAAAGGACAATGAAATCATCCCACCTGGCTATACTATCTTAAGATTAGACTGAACAACCAAAAAGTGTGGAGAGGTACCAATTCTGTACAAATCTGAGTTACATGTTACTTCATTAGATGTACAAGTACCTTTAGATATTAATGCTGAAATCCATATCTCTAAACTTCAGGTCAATGCTAGTAAATCCATATACATAATATGCTCCTACCTACCTCCAGGCAATAACACCAACATCCTAGAAAATAACCTCTGCTGGCTTTCTACATCTTTCCCACAAGAAACCATTGTACTTGGTGATTTTAATATAGATTGGAATAGCTGTACCTCGCCCAAGCCTACAACCCATATTAACCTTTATGGCTTTTCCCAAACAATTACCACCCCAACCAGAATCCATAAACCCAGTAGCAAAGAAAGTACATTTGACTGGATCTTCTCTCACCAAACTCCAACATCTGTATAACCATTTTAACTCCAGGCTCACCATAAGTGGGGATATCCACCCCAACCCAGGCCCAAATCCATCCTGTCCAACTCAAACTGCTCCAACACAAATTTCAGAACATAACATCCCCACTTTCTTCATCCCTGGGCAAATCAACAACAACAGCAAAACCAACCATCTTTTAATGCTAAATATTAATATCAGAAGTATCAAAAATAAAATACCTGAACTCCAGGCCACAATAGCACACTACTCCCCAGACATAGTTACTTTAACAGAAACCTGGCTAAATAAAAACATAGCTAACTCAGAAGTTCTCCCTACCGGCTTCAATATCATTAGACAAGACAGACCACTTTGTAAAGGGGGTGGAACTGCCTTACTGTACAAGTCAAACTTAACTGTCCATCAAATACCAAACTTCTACCCCTCCCTCAATAATTGGGACATACTTATCTCACAACTTCAACTTCACCCTAAAAAGGTCATCACCACAATTGTGATCTATATTCCACCTGGTAATACACCTGCTAGCCTTGAAGACTTCTTATCCTGGTGTTCTTCCACATACTCACAAGAAACCCTTATTCTGGGGGACTTCAACCTAGATTGGTTCACCTGTATATCAGAACCACCAAGTAATCTAATAAATCTCCATGGCTACCAGCAGCTAGTCCAAATTCCAACTAGCTGTGATACAAAATCTAAAAGGGAATCTATCCTTGACTGGGTCCTAACTAACAACCCCACATTGTACCCTCACACAGGCAGTCTCCCAGACACCTTAAGTGACTCCACCATAATATACTTTATACGTAGTAGAACAAGCATATGCAAAACCACTAACTATATATCTACTAGAAACACAAAAAGATTCTCTCCTGAAGTCCTCAACACTTTACTCTGTAACTGTGACTGGATCCCCCTAAAAACCCTCCCACATGACCAGGCTGTAGCATATTTCAACAAAACATTTCTACAACACCTAGACACTGTCGCTCCATTGCGCAAAATCAAGGTTAGAACCTCTACAAACCCCTGGCTCAGTAAAGAAACCAAACAAATCCTCAAATCCAGAGACACTGCCTGGCTTTACTATAAAAAAAACAAAGAAACACAAAGCTTAACTAAGTACCAAGAACTGAGCAACCGTGCAAAAAAATGCATTAGGCTGGACAAAAAATCCTACTATACAACATTACAAACTAAATACCAACACAACCTGCACAAATTTTGGAAAAATGTAAACCAGCTGCTAAAATCCACCCAAAAGGCTACCCCCCAACCAACCACCCCTGACACTAAAGTTCCCATCGAAACACAATTCAACTCCCACTTTGTGAACTCAATTCTATCCTTAGTATCACAGGACAGTTCCTTCCTCACTACCCCCCCCCCAACACAAATAACACTAATACAAGCTTTACCCTCAAAACAGTTTTCACCACTTCAATCAAAGGCATGCTCTCGAAACTAAAAACCTCATCAACAGCAGCCGACCTACTCCCCAGCTATTTCTTGAAACTCACAGCAGATGCTATTGCTATCCCAGTCTCCACTCTCATAAACAGATCAGTTGCTGAAAACTATGTGCCCAAACTCTGGAAAATATCCTATGTTACACCCATACATAAAGGTGGGACCTCCACTGAACTTAATAACTACAGACCCATTGCTTTACTCTCCCCCCTGGCCAAAATCCTAGAACAATACATCCATACCCAGATGCTAAACTATCTCCTAGACAGCAACATCCTGTCACCTACTCAGCATAGTTTCAGACCTGCCTATAGTACCACTACAGCCCTCCTCTGCTTCACAGACACAGTAAACCATCTCAAAACTGAAAGCCTACAAGTGTCAACTCTTTTTTTGGATATTTCCAAAGCATTTGACACAGTCTCACACCAAATCCTGCTAATCAAACTAAACCAATATCATATATCAAATTCCACTCTTACCTGGTTCCAAAGCTACTTAACTGACAGGGACCAAGCTGTGAAATGGGAAAATTCTCTCTCTCCTCAGCTGCCCATAACTATAGGAGTCCCACAGTGTTCTATCTTAGGACCACTACTATTCACAGTCTTCACAAATGACCTCCATACCTCCACACAGCATGCATCTATCATTCAGTATGTAGATGACACTACCTTAATCTGTGCTGCACAAAACATTCCCACCCTCCTGCAAACAATTCAACTAGCATTCTCTGACGTTGAAAACTACCTTACCAAAGCCCAACTTATCCTCAATCCAAAGAAAACTCAGCTTATGATTATAATCAGTTCTAACAAAAACACTAACAGTCAATTCATTATCTACTCCACTATTGCTACTCCAATTGCTCCAGTGGCACAGGCTAAGCTATTGGGAATAACCATAGACTCCCATCTAAAATCTGATAGTCATCTCAACTTAACTATTAAAAAAGTACATGCCAAACTGGGGTCGCTCTACCATATCAAACCATTTCTTACCAACAACACAAGGTCAGCCATTGCTCGCTCCCAACTTCTATCCACCCTACTCTATGCATCTCCCATTCTGACTAATCTCAACAAAACTGAACTAAGCAAAATGGAAGCCTGCTATAACAGAATTGCCCGCTTTGCTGCAAATTGCTCATATAGAACTCATCACTGTACTGTTTTGAGACAGCTCCACTGGCTTGAACTGCCCAACCTCCTAACCTACAATCAGCTCTGCCTCTGTCATTCTATTACTTCCCCAATAAGTGTCCTGCCTTCAGAAACCTAGTACCACATGACTCAGCCAATAGGCCTCTTAGATCATCAAGCAAACTACTACTAGAAGTCACCAACAGCTACAATAGCTTTGGAGATGCACTATATAGTAGTTCATTGGCTAAAAAATGGAACCCTGTCCCTACAAGCATTCAAAACACATCATCCAAAGCCTCCTTTAAAGACCTCATCAGGCAACATCTCAAGAAATGTTGGTCAGTGCCATGATTACTCCCCAGGCTAGTGAAAGCGGATAACACATACATACAAAATCTAGAGCACTTGATAATAGTTTTCAATCTTACAAACACTGGCTAATCTACAAACACTGGCTAATCTACAATGTAGGTACTGTACCTGTGTACTATGTATGTATTCTACCTATGTTCCAAATTTCAGCTGTACACCACAAATCTATTAATTACCTTTATTTTTAAAATTAATATTTTTTTGTTTGTTCTCTCCACTGTAACTGTTTATGTGCCGCATACCACTGTAAAAACATGCCTCCTGTAATTTGTGTGCATACTGATCATGTCTAAATAACTAAATGTGTCTGTAATTTTTCTTTGTGGAGCTTTTCTCCCCGGGCCTCTGCTGAAAAAGGGCCTTTTCAGCTCAGACAGAAACCCCCGGTTAACAAATGTAAAAGAAAATAAATAAATCTTAGTAAATAGCCATCCCCTCTCTTATAAAGCAGGTACTCTTCCTGATGATATTAGTGACCACTCCCTTACTTACATAATCAGACAAAAAACCTTTATTCCCAACCAAACAATCTTTAAAACTGCCTGGAACATGAAAGATTTTAATCCAGCAAGCTTCCAAGCAGAGCTTCAAGCTTGTGACTGGTCACCCTTAAAACTATTCCTTCTTGAGGAAGCAGTAACCTATCTTAACACTAAATTCTTACAAATCCTGGAATACCATGCCCCTACTTGCTCTAAAGTAAAGCTGCTCCATGGCTCACTAAAAACACTAGGCAGAAAATCTTATTGAGAAATAAAATCTGGTCTAAATGGAGAAGCACTAAAAACCCACAGATCATCAAAACTTTAAACAGCTGGGAAATGCCACTAAAAAATGAATACTTCTTGATAAAAAAAACTTCTGCTTTAAACTCCAGCAAAAGCATCAACAAAAACCACAAACTTTCTGGTCAGGCATAAGTAGACTTCGACACCCAGGCCATTCCAAGACACCAACCCCATCAGGTTTCTCCCTTAACACTTCCAACCAGATTGCTAATGCTTTCAATACCTTTTTTACTGAAACCGTACAATCTCTAGCAAACTCCTTACCAACTGTTAGCTCAACTCTCCCATCCTCATTAGCTAGGATACCCCCTACCTTTCATTTAAAACCAGATACTACATCCCTAATCTACACCCTACTTAGCTAGGATACCCCCTACCATTCATTTAAAACCAATTCCTACATCCCTCATCTACACTCTACTTCACAAACTTAAACCATGTACCCCTCTCAGCTGATCTACCAGCTGAATACCTGTAAATTGCAGAAAAAGTACTTGCCTATCCCATTTTCATCCTAATGAATAGAACCATTACTGAAGGCTGCATTCCATCTCTCTGGAAAATCTCCCACACTATTCCACTTCACAAGGGTGGTAACTCAACCAAACTCTTTAACTTTTGCCCCATAGCCTTGCTCTCTCCTTTAGCCAAAATAATGGAAAAATGCATCCACCAGCAACTACTTGATCACCTTCTCCAAAATAACCTACTAGCTGACTGTCAGCATGGTTTTAGGCCCTGCCATAGAACTATCACTGCTCTCTTATCCTTCTCTGACTGCACTACCAAAAATCGTAATAACAACATGTTTCCCTCTGCACTCTTTATTGACCTCTCTAAAGCCTTCAATATGGTTAACCATCAGACACTTCTAAACATACTCAAATTACTCTCACGTGACACACAGGCACTACAATGGTTCAAGTCCTACTTAGAAAATAGACAACAAGCTGTCCTCTGGGACAATCACCTATCCACACATCTCCCTATTACCCTTGGTGTCCCTATCCTGGCCTATCCACACCTCTCCCTATTACCCTTGGTGTCCCTATCCTGGCCTATCCACACCTCTCCCTATTACCCTTGGTGTCCCTATCCTGGCCTAGCAACACCTCTCCCTATTACTCTTGGTGTCCCTATCCTGGCCTATCCACGCCTCTCCCTATTACCCTTAGTGTCCCTATCCTGGCCTACCCACACCTCTCCCTATTACCCTTGGTGTCCCTATCCTGACCTATCCACACCTCTCACTATTACCCTTGGTGTCCCTATCCTGGCCTATCCTCACCTCTCCCTATTACCTTGGTGTCCCTCAAGGCTCTATCCTGGGACCTCTCCTTTTCTCTATTTTCTTTAATGATCTAAATGTAAATCTTCCTCAAACTACTTGCATACAATATGCAGATGACTCCACATTAATTTGTAATGCCTCTTCTTCATGTGAACTCCAATCCATCACCCAAACTGTATTTAACTAAGTAGAAACTGGTTCCGTCAATGGTGTCTCTTCCTAAACACCAAAAAAACAAAATTATTGTTATTTACTTCAACACTAAAATCCTCCCCAATAGATCTCACAGTTACATCCAACAATGGTACTGTCATAGCACCTGACCCATCCACCAAACTCTTTGGCAAATAATTGACCACAACCTGAACTTTGACTCACATATTAACTCAACTATTAAAACTGTAAACAGAAAGCTTGGTTCTCTTTATAAGATACAACCTTTCCTTATCCCTGAAATCAGAACTACCATTGTCATACCCATCTGATGTCTACCCTCCTCTATGCCTCCCCCATTTATACTAATCTTTCCAAAAGCAACCTTAACAAACTGGCAACCTCCTATAACAACATTGCCAAATTTGCCACCAGCTCCCCATTTTGAACCCACCATTGTCAAAATTTTAAACAGCTAGGATGGCTAGAACTGCAAAACCAGCTACAATTTCAACAACTTACTATCACCCATAGGATTTTGTATCATCCCAGTAATACTTTTATTCTCTGTAGCCTTATCTCCCCCTACAAAAATCTTACTACCTTTCGCTCAGCAGATAAATTACTAGTAACCATCCAGAAGTCCTATAACAAAGCAGATGATTCTCTTTTCTCTGTTTCTGTGAGGAAAACTTGGAATAGGCTACCCAGCAAACTAGCATCACTTACATCATTACCACTCTTCAAAAGACAACTAAAAATACTCCTTAAATCACAATGGCTGTACCCGTGTACTAATCCAGACTAACACTCCCCCTGTATGGCATTACTGCATTCCTCCCTTCCAATACCCTTAAAGTGGGATTAGTAACCTTCCTTACTCTGATTCTAGTCTTGCCTCTTCTGGTAACTACCACTGAGTATGTACTCTGTAACAATCAACCTGCTGTGACCACATGTGTTCCACTTTGTATATATGCTAACTTGTTTGTGTTTTTTCTCACTTTGAATGTTATACTTCAAAACAACCGTAATAATTAGTTTGAATCTGTTCTTTTTTTCCTTGTCTTCTACATGATTGTCAAACCCTTTCCTATGTAAATATTGTTTAGCAGTACTGTATTGTTTTGTAAACTTTGTACTCAAGCTCTTAATGTTAATCTCCATCAACAATGTAATATATTTTTATTTCCTGAATTAGTGATGTAATTGGAGCTTATCTCCCCAGGCCTCTACTGAAAAAGGACATGTATCCAGTTGGACTAGCCCGGTCAACAAATGTAAAATAAATAAATAAATAAAATAAATAATATGTTATTATGAGGCTACATGTTGGCCTAGCTGTCAAACCATCACAGACTTGACATCTGGACAGGCCCATATATGACAGTCAGACAAAGGAACACACATGGGGACAGGTCGTTACTACTGTTATGCCAAACATAGACGGTTGAGATACCAGGGAATGACATCTGCTTCCCCAATGTCTGCCATTGATGTTTTGACAAGACCTCTTCTAGTTTTGCAAATATTTGGCAGGCAAATGCAATGTTAGGACAAGCAGGACAGATATACAAGACATACTTGTGCTCCTTCTGTAACAACCTGTCATTCCTGGGGTATGGATGTTGGCCAGTTATGTTGTCAGTGCTGACACAGTAAGTTGGCAGCCTTTTATGACCTGGCAGTACACTGACCTTCAGGTACCTGCTATCCTACTAGGCATCATACCTCCCGACTATTTAGAGACAGACATCTGGACAAAGTCATATGTAATTTGGGGATAAAGGCCTACATATAGGGACCATTGTTAAATATTGGCCTTACAAACCTAGAAAAGTGATACAATAACAGGTTTTGCATTAGCATGCATTTTCCTAAAAGATATGAAGTCTGAAACTACAATCTGTCATTCTTTTCTGACTTTAGTCTTTTGTGATTTGCCAGTGATTTTCCAGACAGCGATTTCATGGCAAAGAGATCATAAATATGATGCAAACCTCTGGACATTCTGCAAAATGACTGTACAATTGAGAGGTATGCTAGGCACTATGTAGGTTACTCTGACCTGTGTACTGCCCATATTGATGTCTGGACAGTGTGTACAACTCCTAGCATAGCAGTATTTGACATGCAGAGTAGTTGACACTATAGCTCTTGGAACATGGACCCTGTCAACCACAGTACTGTACCTAGGCCACTAAGACATGACAGCCAGGAGTAAGTGCAGTCCACATACTGACAGTATTGACCAGACATAATCATAGCTCATTGATCCCTGCATATTGTGGACATGCAACAAATTATCAAGTTGATTGGGACATCCCTGGGAATGTGTGCTCTGCTGCTTATGCCCTACAAACATTAATGTTACTGCATTTCTATGGGAACATGTGTGTGTGTGTGTGTGTGTGTGTGTGTGTGTGTGTGTGTGTGTGTGTGTGGCACACCTGTCATCTGTCCACATTTGCACAGACTGTGCTGATGTTCCCTTTACATTTTGGTTCCATTTAGCATAGCATGGTGCCTGTCTTAGAGAATACAGGCATATCTCTAAAGACCACAGGTTAGATTGTATTGGCAGACATTTGGGGTTTCAGTCCTCTCACCCTTCAAGCCTTACTGCAACTGCAAGACCTGCTGTGATATCACTGTGTAGGACTGTATGGGCATATTTCATCATTGCCCCCATTTGTGGGCCTTTGCCAGACATTTCTTTATCGTTTTCTACAGCTGACTTGCTGGGTGAGGCTGAGGGATGAGTATAGGACACCCACATTGACAGCCATGCATGTGACTTATGACCCCCCCCCCCATTTGTTAGCCCCCCACATATACTGCAGTGAAATTTATCACCTAGGGAACTACTGCATACTCTGTAGAAGCCAGTATTTGGCAGACATTTTCTGTTGTCCCACATATGTGTTGGTTGTCTGCTACTATCCCAGTAGGCCTCCCCATTTCCTTGCATGCATGCAGTGTTACCATAGATATGCTATCACAACGTACTACTCCATTCATTTATTAAGAAGACTGACTTACCTTGTGGCTGCAGCAGTTGGGAGGATGGTGCTTGAGGGCTGCCTCTGTTGGATGCATGCAGTACACAGCCTATACATGGTAATGTACAGACAGTGTGATGTGTGTGGCATCCATTTTATGGTGTGTGCAAGTTGGAGAGAGGTGTCAGTCCCTGGGTCCCTACAGTGTCAGTGTGTGTGCTATGCATTGCCTCTTTGCCAAGGCCTAGGTATACTGTGTATGCCTCCATGTGCCTACAGGGGCAGGCTCAGGGGTTTCCTCCTCCAAGTCCCCCTGTGCCTGTGGGGACCTTGGCAATGGTGGGGGTGTATGTGTCCCTTCCCTGTGATGTTCCTGCTGCAGCTGTTTCTGCAGGACCATATTGTGTAGCATGGCACATACTATGAACATGTGTGCATATGTGGCTGGAGAGTACTGCAAGGCTTCACCAGATATGTCAAGGCAGTGGAACCATGTTTTGAGCATCCCAAACACATGCTCTATAATGTTCCTAGTTTGTGCGTGTGCCTCATTATGGCATTCTTCAGTGTGAGTGTTTGCATTTCTGATGGGTGTCATTATCCATGGCTCCAGTGCATAGCCAGTGTCCCCCACCAGATGGCCTTATGGGATGCCCCCCCTGGCAAATGCCTGGTACAGCCGTGAGGCATTCCAGATGTGGGAGTCCTGATAACTACCAGGGCTGCCAGCAAGCACATTCATGATAATGCCCTGTGCATTGCACATAACTTGGCAACTGATGGAGTGATAGCCATTGCGGTTGACATAGACTCTACCCTCTTCACCAGGTGGTGCCTTGATGTGGATGTTTATGCAGTCTATGGAACCCAGTACCTCTGGGTAGTCTGCTACATGGTGGAAGAGATGCATATTGCTGATCCTCTCCTCAGGGGTGCTGGGAAATATATGTGCTCACCGGCATGTCTTTGCATGACATCCAGGAACTGGTGAAGTACCTGGATGCAGATGTCTGTGAAACCCCTATGATGTCCCCAGTAGGTCTTTGGAAGGTACCTGTAGCTATTATTCTTAAGGCTACACATACCTTGGTTTCAACTGGGATGGGTTCCCCTCTGTTGGCTCTGGGTCTCAGGTGAGGCCAGCGCAGCTCACAGAGTTGCTGAAGTAAGTCCCTGTCCACCCTATAGCACTCTAGTATCTCTAGATCATGTAGCCCCTGGTAGGTTACCCAGGGTCTGAACAGTCTTCTCCTCCAACTCAGTCTGGGATGGCTGTCAGCATTATCCTACTCACCACCCTCAGCCTCTAGCACATACTGATGCATCAAAGTGACAGCAGCTCCTAACATTTTGTCTGTTAAAATTCCCCCAAGTGTGTACACCAATGGTGCAGAGCTTGTGGAAAAAAACAGACTGAAAGGTGTTTACATAGTTTATACTGGTATGCTGCAGATGCTTCCTGTGTGATTGGCTAACTAAGATACATTCCACCTGCTAACTATATTATTAGTACTTGAGTGCCTTTATTCTGCTATTTCCCATTTATTTCCTTCCCATTTCCACCCCTTCTAAGCCCCGCAGTACACTGCATACACCCGATCCTCAAATGTAAACATTTCTGCTATTTCCTGTTGTTGTTTCTTTTTTTTTATTTCCATTGTGTTTAAGCCCCACGGCACACTGCACAAACCCCTGTAGCTATAGTAAACAGTACTGAGCAGAAAAGGCCCTCCCAGGGAAGTGAACACTCGGCATTTCTTGAACTAGCTCAGACACACCCCCTTGCTTAGCTGTGCTTAGCTAAGCACAAATACAGGCAGCAGAGTTCCAATGTGCATACACCAGGCATGACACACCCCCTTTTCATGTCAGCTGCTTCTCTTGCATACACTGCAGCATTATTGTTCCTACAGAGATAGGTGCAGGTGGGCATAGTCTCCAATTTGATATTCAATAAATTTAGCTCATTTGCATACCCCACTGCCTTAGTCCCTTGTTACACCACTACACCGGAGCCTATCTCCTTAGAAACCAGTGTTACCTATTATTGTTTTGGTTCTGCATGTTACCCACGATAATGACAAAATGCAGATTTCACTTAAAATTGTCTTTTTACATTTTTTTTATTTTCTGCACGATCTCGTTTGCTCAGTGTTGTGCTACGCTTAAATGGCCAAAATTGGTAAAAAAAAATAAAACTTTGATTTTCATAATTTTGCAAATGTTTTCCATGCCAATGATCACATTTTTGGCCATTGTCATGCCTAATAGTCATAATACATGTTTTACTTTGAGCTGTCATGCCTCCATTTTAATTTGTGCAGAAATGTACACGGTTATTAACCAAATACATTTCTGCAATGGACACTGCTCTGACACTGATGCCTGCCTGCTTACTGAATCACTAATTTACCTCATTTGCATGGTCAGCAAATGAGGTAATTAGCATTATTTAGTGGTGTCCATGCTAGAATAGTGCTGGCAGGCTCATACACATCCCCAGCCTTGTTTACTGGATCACTCAGTGG
Organism: Protopterus annectens; assembly: GCF_019279795.1. Lineage (NCBI taxonomy): Eukaryota > Metazoa > Chordata > Ceratodontiformes > Protopteridae > Protopterus > Protopterus annectens. The sequence goes on along the minus strand of NC_056748.1, from coordinate 115,547,376 downwards.
CCATATTTCATGCAGAAGCACTATTCTGACAGGGAGATTTTGCTTTATTGAATTTGTCCCTTATTGTTTCTTGTCATTGAAAGCTTTAAGTAAAACATAATTGCTTAAAAATGTAAGAAACATTGTGGCTGTGGATTCCTGGGGAGGGAAGAACTCAGTAATAACCTGTTGCTGATTGCTGATTGCTTGTTGTCTAAGTTTACTTCAGAATATTGCATAAACATTTAAAATGCTGAATTTGTGCATGAATAAATCAATTTCACAAATCAACTCTTACAATTAAGTCTTAGCTTTTCAAATGACGTTTTGCAAGTTGATTTGTTTTCTTTCCACTAAACTGTACGAAACATGGAACTTCTGGATATCCAGTCCAGGACGGCATGTTTCTTGACATGATGACCACTAATATAATAGACATGGCATATTATTAATGGATTTGTCAAGGTGTATATGCCATTAAGCTGCACAAGACATAACATTTTGGTATCCCTCATGAAGTGACAAGCAGACAAATTATTTTTTTGGCTGATCATTTTTGTGAATATTAATTGGGTGGCAGAAAGGCGAAGTATACTGGAAATTATATTGACAGCTGTCCTTTTTAATCAGTGGCTTTTATAGTAGTTATATAATTAATGAATGCTTTGCATGAGATTTTGTGTTCACCTCCTGGCGAGTTTCTATGTATAGCTATTAAGGGCAGGTTTTAATATTCGTCTCTTATTCCACCAGATGCCATTAAGTGTTTATATCTGGATGGTTGGAAGAAGACATTGAAAATGATACACATTTTTGAGATGTTCTATTTACTCTTTTTTTTATTTTACATTTTTCTTTAGAAATCTCTTACCTTTGTCACTTCATTTTGTAAACACAACTAGTACATGGCACATTAAATTCAAGAGCAGTGACTCTGAGAGGAGAGCATGCCCTGCAGTTCCCATGGCTAGACAGTAGAAACCAATTTAGGAAGCTATTAGTTAGCACTAGAATAAAGGCACCATTCTGTGACAACTGTAAAGAAGAAAAGCACAAAAGGTTCTCAGCTTGAGGTTTCAAATTATGTGAGGTACATCTCTGAAAATGTCAGGGCTGCAGTAATCATTCAGGTGAGGGACTGCATTATTTCATTTTATGTGATTCTTATTTATTTATGTCACATGGGTGTGCATGACCACTATTATAAACATTTTGATGCACTTTCACAAACACTTGAAGCACTGTGAGATGAAAGTGAATTATTTGGTGGCTCTTTCATTCTAATTTCAAGAACAACTACATTCAAGTGACACTATCCTCTGTAGATTTATTCTTTTGCTGTGAAAAAAGGTGCACTAGCACAATTATACCAGCTGACAGAAAATTAAAATACTGCTGCACTGGGCTCATGTTTCTGTATTATTTATAACAATGTTTCTCTATTTTTTTTTTTTTTTTGTGAAACACAGTAGTGTCAGGATTGGATCAACAGAGGAAATGAACAAGTTAAACTACCATTTCAACTCAGACCTTAAAAGCAGGGGTAGCATTCTTCTTCTATTTACTCTAAGGCATCTCGTCCTCTTTTTGTGGTATAGAGGAATTAAAGAGAGGTTTCTCTAATTATAACAGTTGTAAAGCATGCTAGTCACTGATATCTAAAACAGTCATATGTTAGTTGTTAGTGACTGGAAAACCTTTAACCTTATGAGTGAGTTCTGGTTAAGGTTCTTTTGGCAAATGGTATCTCACTGGGTATGCTGATAATTCCCATCCTTAGTTTTTTCTTTTACATCTCTAAAGATCAAACAACTTCTAATGACTTGACAGAGGGGTATGTAGACTTGGCTTGGAGGAGAACATGTTAACAAGGTGACGTTTGTCAAAGCTAAAATTATCTGGACCTTAAACTGGACATATGGCATTTTTATACAACTTCAGATATGACTTGGTTTCTCTTTTTATTTTTTTAATTATAGCTTAAAGCATGAATAGACCAGTTCAGAAACATGGTGTGCATTCGGTGAAACATGACTTCTATACCATGAACAGTATGTGCCCTTCATAAAAGCACAGTGTGCAATGGTCCGGTTTATGTGAAGCATATGTAATACCTTTAAAAGCTGCCCTGAGATCAGTATGCATTACTTGCTGTATACACTTAGGAACAGCTGTCAAGACTATGGTGCAATCATGTGCCTGTATCGTGGTATACATATAGAAGGTAATAACACTGCTGCAGATAGTCACCATGGCACATGTTGATAAGTGGATGGCATGAATTTCTTGTGTTGCAGTCCCAACAATGAGCAACTTGTAAAGATGTAACCAGTATTAGGTATGACTGGAAGGCAGATATCTAAGTTTGTCTGAAGAGAAGTTACCAGTGGCAAAAGCCCACTTGAGTCACTGTGGGCACATACACAGTAAGTTAGGTTGTCAGTGATTATTACTATGGTCAGAACACTGTCCCTGCATGTGTTTCGATCTAATCTCACAAACAGGCATTGGATGGCATTTCAGCACCTAAGCTGACACTAAGCAACATTCAGATGAGGACAATACCAGCCTACACCGTTCATTGGTCTTGTTTTATTTTTCGTTTCTATAATGGGCATCCTGCAGTAAGGGACAGCTATAAATTTTAAGGTGTGGTTCACGGTATTACCCATTATTCATGTACTTGTGAATTGCATCGGACAGAGCAACACCCTTATATGCATACCTGTTCTGTACTTTGGCTGCCCCATGTATGCAGTAGTGCATGCTGTTTCACCAGGAGGTTAAGTCATTTGTATGAACTTCTCAAAGTGATGTCATGCAGATTTCATTTTATTCCAGCCCAACACAACTACAGATCGTGCTTACAAATCCCAACCACTATCCTCTATGAACAGCCTGGTACAACCTCAGCTGTAGAAAAGATTTTGTGATCAATGTATTGTTTAGTAAATAATCATTTTCTATATATTGCGCTTTCTTAGTTTATTAAATACAAATAATTACTTTTCATTTTGCATAAGATAATAAACATATACAGTACTGCTGTTTTGTGGCAGTGCATGCATGTATAATGAAAGACCACTTGAGCTCAAGATGCTTTTCCCTTAATCAAAGTAGGGATTCGGTACCAAATATGTATTACAGTTTATTGCATCATTAACATGTAGCTAAGATCCTAGTCCTTTCCTTAGAAGTTCCAAAGAAACACACCGGGAATGACTGTTAAGACACTGTGATGTTGCATTAAGTCCTTTAGTCTCCTTAACTCAAGATTTCATCAGAATGGCACAGTGAAATAAAACAGTGGTGTAAATTGCTGTGCTTACTGAAAAGTTTCCAATCAGAAGTAACTCATTAACATGTATATTATATACAACAAAAGCACTGAGTAACTTCTCTACAAAAAGCCTATCTATTCTATCTTACAAATAAGCATGTAACACTTACTTGTGTAAACAATAAAAAGCTGCCTTGAACAACATTTACTGTTGTGCTACTTTGCATTTCAAAATATACTTTATGTTTACCGCTTAATTTAAACCTAGCATTGCTGCAGCATGTAAACTCAGATACCAGTACTGCCTCTGTATACCCCCCTAACCCCCTTAATTACCTGCTACCACTTGCTCAACCACAAAATATGATGCCTCTTGTAGTGCGCACATTAGAGTATTTATGTAGGGACCTGCCTTCAACCTTTTTTTTTTTTCTTTTTCTATGGCATACAAATGCTCATAAATTACTTGTGACAGCTTGTGGGGTTTCCCACATGTACAGAACGCTATCCAGTTGTCAAATTTTACAAGATATGTCACAAAAGAAAAATTACAATTATGATGTCCTTGGGGATTTGGAGTTCTGTCATTTATTTTACTGTGGCAAATTTGTTTCTGTGTACCACATTATTTTATTGGTGTGTTGATTTGTTTTCCAGACTCATTTTTACATTTAAACCTTCTTTGGAATAAAAATGTGTGTACTGCCAATGTTTTCAAGAAAGAGTTTTCACAATATGAATTTGTATTGCTCACCATTACGAGCCTATGATATCCTTCTAATGTTGAATAAGTGTAAGGGTGAAAGTGACAAACTCAAATAGTCAGTGAGTTCATAGATATAAGAACATGGTGTGCTGGCTGAGGAAAATCAGAAATAAACACAAAGGAAATCTTACCTGCCAGCTCTGAAAAATTAAATCTTGGCCTCTTGTGTTGCCTTTACATAGAGGTGTTGTTTCTCATCTCCTTCCACAGTTCAGACACCATTAACACCTTTGCTATATGACAAAGCAACACAAATGTATGTTTCTAGACTTAGCCTAGAACTTCTACAACTGTTGAAACTCAAAGATAAGCAAAAGTACCACAACACTGTTGGAAGCCATGAGGAAAAAAAGCAAGACAACAGTGCAAGCACATAATCTATAAACCATGAAATACAAAAATAATCACAGAACAGTTTTGTCTGTTAGTTGTCTGAATTAAACCTTGCTCTGGATTCCAAAAACTTTGCTGCAAAGTATAATTAAGCTCTCTGTAACTATGATAATGTGGCAAAACAAGATGGCAAAGTGATTCAGAAATGTTTAAATTCCATGCAGTGACACTGTGCTCATCTAAGATTTGAACTCAATCATATGCCCGTGCTCAGATGATATACATTGAGAAAATATGCTTGAGGTTGTTGCAGGCTGCAGCCATTGTAAATGTGTAACTTCAGGAGGATCTGATTGCAGCAGCTTTGCCCAACAATGGGTGATGTCACCACTGGAGTTGCAGAATCATCTCACTATGCTTAACATTTCATGCCTTCCACAACAACAACTTAGTGAACTAGTACCATGAGGACAGGGGCACTATGCAGGAAATTGTGGATACTTGTCAGCCTCATCTGCAGTCCCATGAGAGTCATAGGTTATCTATTTCAGTGGACACTAAGGTATGTCACACTTTACATATATTAGCTACAGGGACCCTTCAGTGATCTTCTTGGACACAATGGATATATCTCAGGCATCTACCTTGAAAATACTCCATCGGTTCCTTGATGATTTCATTCAGCATGTGAGGGTGCATGTGCAGTTCCCAAGTACCCCAAAGGAGAGAGCAAACACCATGTGGACATTGTATTTCCCTGTGGTACTGGGGGGCATAAACTGTACCTATATTGAAATAAAGGCCCTTGGTGGTGAAATGGGAAAGAGATAAATGAACCACAAGAGTATCACCCAACAATTCCTGCCAGGTGGTCAGTAATGCACAGGGTATCATCTAGAATGTGTGTGCAGGTCACACAGGCAGTTTTAATGAGTCATACATATGGCACACATGTGAACTTCATCAGAAGCTTGTGATGGATGTCTTACCACATGGTTATCTTCAGGGTGATGCTGAATATGTCTTAGAACTCTGTCTCATGACATCAATCAGAAATACACACAGTGAAACAAAATGGGGTACAACCATGCATTATCACAAACAAGAAACATTACAGAGTGTGTATGTTTGGGCTGCTAAATTCATGCTCTCACTGTCTGACTAGATCCAGTGGTGCCCAGAAGTATGACCTCCAACCGTGTGTTCCAAAATACTGACCATAGATGCTATGTTAAATAATATGATATTTATGAAGCAGTTACAGAAGGGTTGCCTCGTGCAAGACTAATAGTTCTCAGCATCACAGTAGCAGCAGCAGTAGCTGAGACAGAGGAGGAGCCAGCACAGGAGATGACCATGCTACATGGAGGTGGGCACAGTGTGACATGTCTGTACCAAAGAGGCAGCAGACTGCACATAGCTTTACAAAACAATTACACAAGACTTAAGAGGATCCACTACAGGGAAACTGATGCATGCAAAATACCTGTCTGTCCTTACCCATACACTGGCTTGCCAAACTGTGCATCAATTTAGAAAGAGCAGGGTACAGTTATCATCATTTGTCCAGGTAGAAAAGGTATACAGGAATGCATGTCTTTCACAGGGAAGTAGGTGAGTATGAATGCTGAAGTTTAGCAAAAGAAAAAGTGATTTTATGGATAGTATGAGAAATGGATTTGGGGAGGGGGTTACTGTGTAGAAAGGACAGGGTCAGTGGTTGAGTGGGATGTGTTGGAGCTGTTGTTGTGTATCTGCAAGGACACAGCCTCAGCACTTGGTGCAGCACTGCAGCTTTATCTACTGGACAGATGCAGGAGATGCATGATAAGGTTCAGCCTCCAGTACACATACCTGCCCTTGAGAGCTGGTTTTGCCAGGAGTTGCACTGGTTGTTACATGACCATAGCTAGATGTGTGAAATTGACTGACATCTACTAAGAGATGTGTCAGCATGACAATGGCCATGAACATAGGGATGCCCTCTCCTGGGTATAAACAACTCCACAATCAATACTACTGTTCTAGTACTCACCCTGCTGGAATGAGATATAGCTGATCTTTAGGGTCTATATCAGAATCTTGAAGAGGTGTTTCAGCGAACACCTCTTCATTGACACATACTGAATGAATGCACTAAACCGCGATCGTATACAACAGCAATTTCTTTCCCTGGGAAAGAAATCGCTTGGCCATCTATTTTAGTTTGCCATTTTCTCCACTGTAGTGTGATCTTGGAGTTGGTATATTTAGTTGGGGGCCACTGCCCCCATGTTAGGGGGTATGGGGGGTGAAGCCCCCCAATTTTTTTTGTTTGAAGTGGTGTGTTTGTGGTTTGATGGCATGCAATTTCTTTCCCAGGGAAAGAAATCACTGTTCTGAACAATTGTAGTTTAGTGCATTTGTTCAGTATGTGTCGATGAAGAGGCATTCACTAAAATGCCTCTTTGAGATTTTAATATAAATCCGATGCAGCCATGTTGGCTAACATCTGTGAATGACCAACCACAAGGATGGCCCCTTATGCCTGACAGATGATTCAGAGAAGGCAATGCATTTTACATTATGGGATTCAGTCTATTCAATGAATAAAACATATGGCTCATGTACTCCCATAGGTCAGCATGCACAGCCTGGATCACTCTCACTATCTCTGACATGGCTGATGCGAAAGTAGCATGTACCTCCACAAAAGCACTGCACATACGTTAGGTGGCAGCTACCGACACACCAACCTTGTGGGGTGTTAACTGACAGCCCTTGTAAGCACCATTACCAACCCCCCCTCGTGTGGACCCCCAACCAAGAATGCTAAGGGCAGATGCAGACATCTCTGATTAGGTGCTACCATATGTCCCTGATCATAATGTCCCCATCAATCTGTCCACTCTCAGATGATTATGTTTCCTGGATATCAACAGGCATAGACAATGTGTCCATATTCTGAGTAGGGAATGTGGGAGTCACACTCCTTGTATCCAACACACTCTGCCCCACTGACTGTTCAGCTCACCCCCATCAGGCATTATCATAAGCTGTAGATCCTTTAACATCAGATACAGGCAGTTCTACAGTGCAGGTGTTGGAGAGAAAATCACCAGTGAATACACCAAAGCAAAACAATAAACAGTATATGTAGAAGCCAGGACCACAACTACATATGTGACTGCTACCTGCATTATTATAAAGAAGTGATAACAATTAATAATCTTGGCCATACCTTGTGCAGATGGAGATGGAATCTGGATTATTTTTGTACTTGCATCCTTTAATCAGCAGATTTTATACACTTAATTGCGACCAGCAGGTCTGATCAGGTTGCAGCTATTGATACTCCATAGAGGACTTCATGCATGGGGCATCTGCAGTTGAAACTCTGTGGGGCCTGTCCAACTCTGCCCTGACATACAGCACTAAACTGTGGAAATCTGTGAAGGTGGTACTGCTTTTAATTGAAGGCAGGAACTTCTCCATCTCTTTTGGTGGCAGGGGTCAGTAGATGGCCCACCAACAATTACCCTCCATTCTCATACGAGGCATGCTGCTCTGTGTTTGGCAGTACAGACCATATCTGTTGCCTTGCGGTAGACCATATTGTATTGGCAAACCTGACCCAGTAGTATAGCTAGGATGTAGTGGAAGGAGCAGCCACCCTGGGGCAAAGTGTTAGGGGATGTGATCAACCAATACTGATCACTCTTTAGTGTATACTTTAAGTGCATATGAGAACTTAGAATTAAATGCCTGTATTGCATTTGTTGTCAAATGTGAGGGCTATAGTGCCCCATGTGGGTTATAAACTATAGCAATTGTAAGTGCAGTGAAAAGAGATGAATAGGACTCTCCAAGGAATTATTTGTAACAGATGAAGGCAGTCTGGAAGGTGTCCCTCAAACCTTGTGAAGGGATTAGGGCAGTTGGCCAGTAATAGAGATGCTAATGGAACTTCCCTGCCTCTGTCATAAAGAAGCTGGTATCTAAAAGGTCTGTTTGTTACTGCTGAGCTTTAAGAGAAGCCTTGTGTGTTCAGAAATTGTGTTGACTGAAAAGATGTCAGACTGAACAGGATTTTGAAAGGATCTGTACTGATTCAGATAAAATAGCAGTACATTCCTGACTGTGTAATTTTTTTCCTTGAATTTTTGTCAAGTCAATATGTTTATGTTATTCCATGTAAATAAACATCAAAATGCTAAAACTGTTTTTCTTTCCTTTCTTATTTAATACCAGCACTGCATTTTGTACAAACAATGGTAAACAAATGCATTACTTACATTTTCATGCTTTTTCTGTATCCATAAATGTTTTAGTTTATATTACTGCTTTTGGTTTGTACAACTCTAGAGCTTTTCTCCTCGGGCCTCCACTGAGAATGGGCTTCTGGCTCAGTTGGACCAACCTGGTTAACAAATGTCAAATAAATAAATAAAAATAGACATTTAATTTCAGTATCCCTCTTTTTCTATTTTCTTCTAAAATCAAAAATTAATGGAATTTAAGAGGGATAGAAAAGTAGGTAAAAAGGAAACCTTTTTATCCGCTATTTTATGAATCATCAACACAGATTGTTTTATTCCAAAAATCCATATGCAGAGAGACCAGTGGGCAATTAACAATATGAAATGGTTAAATATGTAGCAACAGCAGGATCTAGAAGTAAAAGTGCTGAAGTTGCAATACTCATTAAAAGTTCATTAAAAAGTTTTATTCTGAATTCTGATAATGACCAAAACAGGGAATGGCATCATGCCACATCTCACGTCAACTATCTAGATAAACCATTTTACTATTAAATATTTATTTTTTCCATGTACTAACCAGAAACAATTTATCTCCAAGTCGTCTATGTCATATCAGACTTTAAGAATTATCATGCGATTATTGTTGGTGATGAGAATGTGGTCATAGACCACTAAAGAGATAGAACTGATATAATGGTGAATTATGATATCTCACAAGCCATATTAGATTTTGAAGCTTAGATCACAGTATGTATTGCCATCTCAGATGACTCAATTTGCTTGTTTTCACTGCATTGTAAGTCTTGGTTAAGAACAGACTTTTTCCTAATTTCAAATGCTTTGTTACATAATATTTAGGCTCTGATGATATTACCTCATTTTTTTCAAATCACTACAAAATGTAATTATGCCTCAAAGGGCAAATTAAACGTAATAAACCAAAATCATACAGTAATTGAACACTCAGTCCCTTAGTACTATAAAATTATTCTGTTAGAATGAAAATGAAATCACTGTTCCCTGGGTTTTATGATAACTTGTCCATGCAAGGAAGAATGTTAGACCCTCATGAGGCAGTAATATAATCTAATGGTGCTTGTTAATAAAGCAGCTTATTTAAAATAAACAAATAAAAAGAAGATAGCATTAAACAGAGGTTAGGAGACCTTGAAAGGCAAAATATATTTAATTATAACAAAGCCTTAGACTTGCAAATCACATCACTTCAAAATGAACTTAGATTGCTTTATTTAAGTCAGTTAACATGGTATGAAAATAAAGGGTATATATTAAATCAGCGAATGCTTAAAAAAAGCGAATGCTGATTTATTGACCCCATGTAAGCAAAAGCTTATAATCCCAAACACTCGGAACAGCGATTTTTTTTCACAGGGATAACATTTCACTGTTCCACAAAAAAATAATAAAAATAAAAACTTCAAAACATTACATAAAGTGGGGAGACTTCATCCCCACCACACCACCCGATGTGGCGGGTTGTGCCCCCCACACCCTCCTGCTTAAATATACCAACTACGAGATTGCACTACAGTGAGGAAAATGGCAAAATAACGGAGGCGGCCAAGCGATTTCTTTCCCAGGGAAAAAAATTGCTTATATGCTGTTTCTCTATTTTGCTGTTTTGTGCTTTCAAGTACAATCAAAAAGCATTTGAAGAATTGCGTCTTCAATTATATAATAGGAACCCGAAAATAAAGTGGTTGTACAATATTCAGAATTGGCATAAATGCCCCCAGGATTACTGGCAAAATTGATTGTTAACAAAATCCATCTTCTGATATTTGCAAAAATAAGGATTAATGGAAAACTCTTTAGATCAATTTATGACATATTATCACTCTTTACAGACACATTTAATGAATTCTAACTTTACCAGATGAAGAACTGTCTGAATACCTTAATTTTATTAGGTTCCCTGAGTTAGGTGATGACCATGCCCTCTTTCATTCTATACAAATTCATCTGTTTGAAATTAATGTGATAAAACATTTAAAGAAGGGGAAAGATCCAGCCTGAGGTGATTTTACCTATGAATTTTATAAACATTTTACTAAAATCATTGCAAAAAAATCAAGTCATCTTTAATGATATTAAAATAAGTGAATGTACTTATTTATACATAAATGGTACAGAGAAGATATTAACTCCCAAGAATTCAACAAATATAACTGAAAAAACCAACTACAGGCTCATACATTTATTAATACATATATTAAGATATATGCTGATATATTTCCTAATAGTCTTAAATAAATTATTCCAGCTATCATTTCCCCCTTTCAGTCAAGGTTTATCAGTTCCAGCCAAATGTGTGATCAGACTAGAACTATTGACTCTCTCTAACATTTACTTAATGACTAAAAAGGCAATATCTTTGTACTTGCTATAGATGCTACTAAAACATTTGATAGAATAAACCTATTGTGTTTATTTGTAATCCTAAATAAATGTGCATTTCCTTCCCAGTTTAACTCCATTAAAGCAATGCATTTAAACCTCTCTACCCAAATAATTATCAAATTATTAATTTCTCCTCCAATAAGAATTAAAAAAAAAACAGGGTTAGACAGGAATGCCCACCATCCACATATTTGTTTATGTATCTAGCTTTATTTCATTTCCTAATTCAGTGTACTCATTAATATAACAAGTGTTGTTTATTTCAAAACCCCCTTTATGCTCTTCTCTGATGAAGTTAGCATTTAGTTTTCATGTCCCAACTCTGATATCCTTAAGACTGTTGATGTCATTCAAATGTTTTCAAACGTTGCTAGCTACAAATTAAATCTGTAATGGTTAGTTCTATTCCTTAGTCATTAGGTTCAATGGCCGCAATACATTTAAGATGTTACCAGCCTAAAATTGATTTAATATAGAGGGATCTTTTAGATATCTGAGTATTACATTTTCTCAAAACTGAATTTTCAGAACATCTCTAAATGCTGTTAAAAGATGATATGGAATGTTTCTTTTTTTGTTTGCTATAGTGAAAAATGAATATATTCCTGAGACTCTTATTCTACTATATATTTACTATCTACAAAATTCCCAGTACATGTTTTTTTTTCCAAAAGATTGCCTCTTTTATTGATCAGGTTTATATTGGGTCCTAATGCTATTAGGATATCATATTCAAATTTGATAATTCCTAATAATCATGGAGGCATGATGAGTGGATGGGAATAAGAAATACACCCCGGGGATCACTTTTTTGTCTCTGCTGGACAGTGGCACAGGAAAATAACTTTCTTGGGTGGCGTAAGCTATGGAACCTTGCTGGCTAGGCTTACGTAGGCCCTTGGGCCGATAGCCTAGTATCTACCTATGAACCTATATGTATTTACATTATTTAATTTTCAACTCAACTAGACTATTAAAAGTAATAAGTCTGAATCTTAAAATGATTAAACAGGACCCAGCCTGGACCCATATTTCATCTAATGTTTAAATGCCTGTAAATGTAGACCTCTAGCTATCCCTTTACTAAAAAGTAAAGATATTAAAAAAATAAAATTTATAACCATTTTCCCATTTTATCTTTTACTTTAAAAAACTTAAAGAGTATCTGAAAATTGATAATCCTTTTATCTTTTACAGCCAATTCATAAAATCCCAGATATTTTGTTTAATAACAAAACTATAACTTTACCTTCCCCAGCACTATTCAAGGAAAAGCTGGTGTGGAGAACTGTTTCATAAGGTGTGGGATATTCTTTCACAGGATAAAATCACATAAGCCTACCATGAGGTTGCTTTCTAGTTTTAAACAAATTCATAACATTTACACAATACAATTTAAATTTCATTGTGATACGAGTTGCAAATATATCAGATCTCTTTGTGTAGAAGTGCAGTAAAGAATTTTTACATTCTTAACAGATTTAAATGACACCACTTGGAAATTTGCAGCTTTACATATCTCCAATTTGAAATCAAATAGTGTGAAATAAAATAATTTATTACTCTTTTATGCATGTAATGCTCTATATTACTTATATAATAACTAGAAAAACCAACGCCTATACAACAATTGCATCAAACAAAGCCAATCTCTCTCTCTCTCTCTCTCTCTCTCTGTGTATTACTTAAAGCCTGGCACCAAGCAAGCAACTGACCATCACTCTTTCTTTACTCAGCCTGGCAAGAGGTACATCCGTATACATGAAAATGGAGTCACCCATGACTAGGATATTAGGTTGGGTAGATGGCTGCCTTATGAGTTTGCCATCTACAACTTTGGGACTCCTCTTGCTATGTGAGTTGGTTGGTTTTGTTGACTGAAAGTGTTGCTGAGGATATTTAATACCAGTGTTATGTTTGGAGGTTGCTGTGGTTTGGGCAAATAGATCTAATGGGCAACAGCTGATGACAGATTGTGTGTTTTATGAGAGTTGCTGTGAGGTGTGTTGTGTGGTGTACTGTTGACAGTCTTGGTGTCTGAGTTGTCTGTGTGTGAGATTTGAGCCTCCATTGATGCTATATATATATATATATATATATATATATATATATATATATATATATATATGGGTTTAGGACTATTCACCGAAAGCACATTTCACTGAAACACATTTGACTGTGCACAATTCACTGAAACACATTTCACTGAAAGTTATATATGGCCTTTTCCCCACCGTAGTGCAACTATGGATTTAGAATATATAGTAATGGGGGGTACACATGGATACTTGCAATTTCAATAAATTACTCTTTTTTAAACTTAATATATCTTCAAACTATGTGGATGGTATACCCCTACAACCCCCAATGTGGGGGGCAGTGCCCCCTGCACCCCCCTACTATATATTCTAACTCCAGGGTCGCACTACAGTGGGGAAAAGGCCATATATTACTTTCAGTGAAATGTGTTTCAGTGAATCGTGTCTTCATTGAATTGTGCTTTCAGTAATTTGTGCACAGTCATTTGACTTTCAGTGAAATGTGCTTTCAGTGAAGAGTCCTAGACCCATATATATATATATATATATATATATATATATATATATATATATATATATATATATATACATATATATATATATATATATATATATATATATATATATATATATATATATATATATATATATATATATGTACACACACACACACACACACACACACACACACACACACACACACACACACACACACTCTCACCATTCAGTAAAACCTACAAGACAGACTTAGCTCAGCTAGAGACTTCACTGTCTAATACCTTAAACTATTTACATGTTTTATGAAGGTAGTAGTGAGCTGTGTTGTGCGGTGTATGGCTGACAATCCTAATGTCACGGGATATATGCAAATGACCCTTAAGGACATACAATTGTTTCCTCAAAGGCAGGTTTCACTGACCACAAATGGTAACAAAAAAACCCCTGGAATTGCATTTGTTTAAAAAGCCATTTAACTGAAAACTCATTTTGTGATAAAACTGTAGAAGCCTATAGATGATATTTCTATAGTAATTCTATGGGCTAGGCTTGTAAAGGCTCCAGGTCATTAGCCTAGCACACACCTATGACCCTATGAACTATATTGCTTCTGAATGCCCATGGCTTTTTTTTTTTTAAATCTTTATGTGTACATTCTGACCAGTAAATCCAAACCCCACTAGCTGTAGACTTGTGTGCTTCAGAATTTTTTTTTATCTCACCAGTACAACGTAAGTGAATTGTTTGGCTATATGTTAGAAACAAAGAGCTTAAAATCAAGCCTCATATTCATGAACATTAGCATGCCTGCAAAATATCTCAAACATCAGAAATATCATCTATAGGTTACTACAGTTTTATCACAAAATGGGTTTTCAGTTAAATGGCTTTTTAAACACATTTAATTTCAGTTTTTTTTTTTTGTTGCCATTTGTGGTCAGCCTATATATATATATATATATATATATATATATATATATGTATATATATATATATATATATATATATAGATATATATATATATGTATATATATATATATATATATATATATATATATATATATATATGGTTTCACTTCAGAATGTTGAGTTACATGAAAACTTAAACTTCATATGGTCAAGACCATGTGATTGAGTTTTCAGAAACTCAAAAATTGTGAAGTGTTAAAAAAATATTTAAATTTAGTTTAATATAAGTTTTTTGCAGTGGGCAAGTTCCCTAGCACCCTCCCTACTTAAATATACCATCTCCATGATCGCACTATAGCAAGGAAATGGGAAATCTCCCGATCTGCATTTTTGCATACAGCCCGAAATGGGAGATTTCCCTTTTCCCCACTGTAGAGCGATCTCGGAGTTGGATTATTTAAGTAGGGGGGTGTGGGGGGTGCAGAAATGATGTGTTTGACTTTTTTTTTATTTCATTTCAGAATTTCAAGTTTCTAAAAACTCAATTATATGGTTTCGACCCTATGAAGTTTGAGTTTTCAGTAACTTGGCATTCTGAAGTGGAACTATATGTATATATACATATATATATGCATATATATATATATATATGTGTGTGTGTGTGTGTGTGTGTGTGTAATGTGTATATGTATGTATATATATATATATATATATATATATATATATATATATATATATATATATATATATATATATGGGTCTATCTGAGTTCATCGACATGTTAAAATGTCGAAAACGAATTAACCGACACGAGAATGTCGAAAGTCACGTCACCGACGCCAGAAGATCGACGAGGCAGAAGACCGACGGAAGAAGACACCGACGCTGAGAAGCTGCGATGGGGAAAGGATATGTAAGTCTGCGGTAGTGACGGACGATAGGGTGCAGTAAGGTAAGTGTGCGATGCTGGTGTTTACTAGGGGTAGGGCTGGGATAAGTGAGTTAGGGTTAGGGCGGGTTAGGTGAGTGTGCGAGTAAGGTAAGTGTCGATGTTGGTGTTTTGTAGGGGTAGGGGTGGGATAAGTGAGTTAGGGTTAGGGCGCCGGTTAGGTGAGTGTGCGAGTAAGGTAAGTGTGCGATGTTGGTGTTTTGTAGGGGTAGGGGTGGGATAAGTGAGTTAGGGTTAGGGCGCGGGTTAGGTGAGTGTGCGATAGTGACGGACCTTAGGGTAAGGGTTTGGGTCAGGGTTGTGGATAGTTGTGTATGTATGGGTTAGTGTTTGTTTGTAAGGATTTTGGTGTGCTTGTGTTGTGTGTGTGAGTGTTGGATAGGGGATGTGTTTTGTTTGTTGGTATGTTGTGTCGGGTGCATGCGATGTCGTGTTTGTGAACTGTCGATCTTCTGGCGTCGGTTATATGAGTTTCGCTGTTTTGGTGTCGGTTATTTCGTTTTCGGTATTTTAAAATGTCGATGAACTCAGATAGATCCATATATATATATATATATGTGTGTGTGTATTTGAGTTACTAGTTAACTCTGCTCATGGACTGCACTCTATACTCTAGTGAAAAGTAATAATTATGGTATCAATATAGATGTAACAATATGAAAACCGCACCTTGATGGACAATAGCTATATCCTATAAACACTTTTGTAAAACCTACCAGCAACCCACTTAATCTGTAAATTTAAAATGAAATAGTTTAATAAAATAGCTCCTTCTTAATTTAATAAAACTGCAGCCACAAAACCATCAGGAAACTATTTATTTGTTGAATTATATGATCATACCTAATATAATGGTCCTTTCATCTTTTATGAGAGTGAACAACACCGTATGGTACAAGTGAGAACATCTTTGTTTCATGCCTGCTAGTATAAAAATAGGAAAGCACATTTGGAGATTTCCAAGTACTTTCCAAGTTCTTCAGAGAGAAATAAATGTGGTGTCTTACTAGGATAAGTGTAATGTTAGTCAGAATCTTTTTTATCAATTAGATGACTTGGAATGCTAAATATAGTGTGTACCTTAACAGACTAAAGGTAAGACATTTAACTGAATTGTTTCTGTTAAGCATATCATTGTAAAATAAAAAACTTAAGTTGTACTGGAACTGTGAGATTAACAGAATTCATTGTGTAGCTCTTGTTCATGTTTTTTAGTAGCATTTTGTATCTATAATTATTGAAGGTGGCAATTTAGTGTTTATTGTGTAATTAAGAAAAGGAGGTTGTGAGATTAACAATTATGTGGTCACAATGAATAAGTTGGCAGGTTGGCATCAGCCACTCACCATACCTCTCAACCTCTTAACACAAAAAATCTAGACAAAGCCAAAAATAATGGGGGGACAAAGCCCCAAAATAGGGACACATTTTTAATATTCCTCTTATAAACTTAGAAAGTTGCTAGAATAAAAGGTTTTGTCTTACCATGCATTTTTCTGAAGGATATGAAGTCTGAAACTCAAATGCCTGTTATTATTTAGTGAATTCAGTCAACAGTGATTTGCCACAAAAATCCAGAAAAAACATACATTTTATAAGGAACAGCCCAAAGATATGAAGTAAAATATCTGGATATTCTGTGGAAATCTGGACAGTTGAGAGGTATGCCACTCTCTCAGAATTCCCTCATGGCTTCTTTAAACCATGACTCATTAAAAGATACATGTCCACAGGATCTCAGACAGGCCTTCATTCCTCTGTGCCATAGAACCTGTACTAACTTATGTTCATAATTAACCCACGGGACTGTCAATGACAGTTTATTCATAGTAAGGATTCAGGGTGGCCTGCTCGCTCAGTATGACATAAAAGGTAGGGCAGAAGTGAAAGGGGTAAATGTGAAATTTGAATTCTGTCATGAGGAAACACTGAAATCACTAAAACCAAACTTCTAAAACTGGAATAGCTAAAGTAATTCTGAGACAGGCTTGGATATGGGATCCACATTATGGCACTGTATTTGAATTAAGTCAAGTTTATAGGATGCTAACAGTATGTCTACCATATGCTATTCTGATGGGAAAAAAATGAAAGCATAAATTCTTGGTTTCATACTTCCATCTTCCATGAAGAGTCACATTCAAGCATAATATTAGAAAAGTGATAAACATTAGGCAGATGAGTAATGAGGTAATTTAGGGTGTGCCAAAATATCTGGTTCAAAATTAACTGATACAGTAGTTTATAAGAAAGTCATAAAATAATTTAACAGCATGGTATTAGTGTAGTGTTACCTGAGACTATAAGCTGTGACAAAAAAAGGTAGCTATATTTATGTTTACCTTTTATAATTATTTTTACCTCTCCTGACTGTTTCCTATTAACTCTGTTCTGTTTTGCTCATCAATTCATTCCATGTTAACAGAGCAATAGCTGAGAAATGGAACATAGACTAACTCATGTTTTAAAACATGTCAGTTTAAGTAACTTTTAAGACATTCTTGACTTGCATTAGTGGCTGAAGCTGGACTAATTACCTGAAGAAATACATTATATCGGTTTCTAATTTTAATGAAGACTGGTAATATCTGTCAGTTTATCTAGCTGATTGAAATAATTCAGTTATGGGAGTGCTCCATATCTGATAGACTAAGTGCCATATAACTACAGCTGGCTGATACTATAGAAACCCCTTGGATTACTGGGTCGTGTGCATCCCTATGTCTGGACTGGACTACTTCCATGGCATACAGAATGTGAGTCTTCACTTCCAAAAGCCAGGGATTCTTTTTTTTTGAAAAAAGAATATATTTGAGTTTATGAACTGGCAAAATATGACATGGATAACTGAATGGTAAAGGAAAGTGGTTACCTGGGGAAATAGTAACATCACAATACTAGTTAAAGACGTGTATCATTAGTTCAAAATCCTCTGATTTGTAGCATAAAAGTCTGCCCAAGGAAACTTTATGTGATGATATTTGATAGGTGCATGCATAATGAGTGCTATTACTATGTGAAATGCAACTGCACTATAAAACAATACTTCGGAATCCGATCTGCAATTATTAACTTTGAGAAAAGCAAAAGGTAGGTGAGATAAGAAAGTAAACATAAATGCAGAGGGCTAGACTGCATGAAAAATGACTATCAGTGAATACAAAAGTGATGGCACCTAATGAAACTTGTGATGAATTTGTTTTTGTTATGAAGTATGTTATCATTATATCTGTATATAGTCGCAAAGGATAGTTCACAGTTTACCAATCTAAATTAGTTTTTTTTCTATGAAAGAAGCTGCCAGAATGCTTATCACAAAATGATACATGAATTTATATAGTCAAAAAGAATTAACCATTTACTGACATGAATATATTTTATTATGATAGAAACTGCTAGAATGTTTTTCACAAAATGTTACATTTATAATTATAAACTTCACCAACTTAATATTGCCCATAGGAATATGAAGTTTCTTAACAAGATCGCCTACTTTCATAGCTAAAGAAAACCAGTTTAGATCGAGCTATTAAATATTTATGTTAAGACATCAGATGTGTTTTTTATTATTACTTCACATCTTGAAATGTACACAAGACATTTGGTTGCACAATTGTCAGAAGTATTTTGAACTATAAGTTTTCAAAAACAATTATAATCCTTCATCTTAAGCATTTGATAATATTAGTATGTTTTGTTGAGAAAAGCATATATGTAAAGTGTTGGGAAAGTAGACTCCTTTTAATGTTTATACAGAGAATTGACTTGGATTTATAAGTAAAATTTGAATTTCTGCCTCAAAAATTATAGTTGGCAGCAACATTTTTATGTGTCCAGTTTTTCTCCTGCCAAATTTGTTAATTAGCAGGATATATTATCAAATAAATAAAGTGATTTTAAGAATTATGACCTTGATAATGTACAATTATATTTACTGCACAGTAGTAGGAAAGCTTGATAAACCAACAGATGATGCAATTTGAGTTTACATTCTGTTTTACGTGACATATTCTTGCACACTACTTTTGCTATCAAACCTTTATGACATTCATGAAATTATTTGTATTTATCACTTTAAAATTTGTTGTATTACAGTATTCTGTGCTCCCTAATTAAAGATGGCCTATATATATATATATATATATATATATATATATATATATATATATATATCTATATGGATCTACCTGACAACACCGACGCACTACAACACCGACAACGAAATCACTGACACCACATAACCGAAAGTTCACAAACACGAAACCTCACATGCCCGACACACCACAATCCCGACAATCAACAAACAAAACAAATCCCCTGTCCAAAAAGCACACACACAACACAAGCACACCAAAATCTTTACAAACCCACACTAAACCTTACATACACAACTATCTATAACCTTAACCCAAACCCTAACCCTAAGGTCCGTCACTATCGCACACTCACCTAACTCGCGCCCTAACCCTAACTCACTTAACCCACCCCTAACCCTAAAGACTGTCTCATCATCGGCGTTGTCAGCTTTCGGCGTTGTCAGGTAGACCCATATATATATATATATATATATATATATATATATATATATATATATATATATATATATATGTTATATATGTGTGTGTGTGTGTGTGTGTGTGTGTGTGTGTGTGTGTGTGTGTGTGTATGTGTGTGTGTGTGTGTGTGTGTATGTATATTGGTCCCCTTCACAATGTTGACATTTCAAATGCTGAAATTCATATGGCTGGGACCATATGATCGACATTTAAATGTTGACAATGCTGAACCGGCATCTCCGTACAGTGCGGAATGGAAAGATTTCCTTCCTGCACTGCAGTGTGATCTCAGAGTTGGTATATTTGAGTTACAGGGGGGTGTGGGGCAGAGCCCCCCACAAGGGGTGCAGGGGGGCTTGCCCCCCCTGCTAGCAGTGTTTAGGTAAGTGTTTGTGCTTTTTACTTTTGTTTTTCATGTGTTCGACATTTCCAATATCAATCATATGGTCTCAGCCATATGAATTTCAGCATTTTGAACTGTCTAGGATATGAAGTACATCCGTATATATATATATATATATATATATATATATATATATATATATATATATATATATATGGGTCTACTACGGTTGATTGAAAACTCACTTGACTGAAAATGAAATTACTAGGACCACTTCACTGAAAGCTCACTTCACTGAAAACTCATTTCTTTGAAACTCATTTCGTTGAAAGTTATAAATGGCCTTTTCCCCACTGTAGTGCGACCCTGGAGTTTAAGTAAGGAGGGTGTTGGGGGGCATAGCTCCCCACATATTATAAACATTGTAAACTATACATAGTGATACTTACAAGTGCAATAAATAACTGTTTCCAAAAGAGAATATATAACCAATATATGTGGGGGGGTGAACCATTCTGAGTTGTGAGGGCATCGTATTTTTGTCCATAAATGATTTTGATTTCTTAGCCTCAAATGAATATGCTTCTTAGTGAGTACTCAAGAGACCTGAGTGAAAAAAGATTGGTCTGAAAATCAGCAATTCTAAATCAGAGATCAAGGCTCTCTCCCTCCAAAAAAGAGTGCATTTTTGCTGCAGGAAATGAGGGAGCTGATAACTGAGGTAGGATCTTGTTCATGAGTGAGGGTAGACGTTATTGTAAAATTCATCAACAAAATGGCATTACAGCAGCAATACTGCAGGGCTGAGTGAAACTATAATGGAGACACACGTCTTAGGTAAAGGTCTTAATTTACTTTTTGTCTAAATCCCAGTGTTCACCTGTCATGAACTATGCCCATTAACTGAAATAATGAGAGGGAGAACCTTGGTGCTCTAGGAGTATCACAGAGTGCAGCCACTGTTCCTTCATGTTGAGGAGTCAGTTAAAATCCTTTGGGCACTCAGTGAGGCTACCCCTGCATGTCATAAATGGGAGGTATACCAGGCAATGCTGATTAGAAGGGAACACTGGAGAGCACCAAAGATATATTAGAGAGATTGTACTATTTACCTTGTCTGGTAACACCTGGGATTTCCGCAAGCCAAGTTGGTAAAAACAGCTGAGGATAAAGAAGTTTGTTCGACCCTATTTAGCTTGGTAGCAATGTGTCTGTCGACACAAGCAGTTATGAAAATGTAATAGAAATCTCCGTGTGCATGTGCATGTGTGAGAGTGTCTGTGTGTGTATGTTTATATGTGTTTATACAATTATACGTTGACTGCTTATTATTAGTCAATTTTATATATATATATATACATATATATATATATATATATATATATATATATATGGGAGAAAGAGAGAGAGAGAAAGAAACAGCAATATATTTATTTATTTAAATCATAAATCAAAGGGAACACTGGAGGAAGAATTACAAAAGCAAAGGTTTAATTTTGTAGATCTAAATAAAGAAAAAGGCAATAAAAGTAAAGCTCACTTGGCTTTTCAATATAAAAATAAACAGTGCCTTATGTTACCTCCACTGAACAAGTCCACTTGTATATAGCCCTTCCATCAGAAAATCTATGTAACAAGTCATGCTGCAGGCCTTGACAGGAACTCTCCAGAGATGTATGAAGAACACCAAGAGAAATCCATGTCCTTAAAAAGACCTTATTGGGCTGACATCCTGGAACTTTGTTTTAGCCAGTGCTTATCCCATGCCAAATCACTGAATACAGAAGTCACTTCCTGATTTTCTGCTTCCATGCTACTCACATTTATACCAGGAATGATGATTGACAATCACTGGCTAATGCAACCAAATTTCTGACTATGTGTAATTTCACACATGCAAGGAACTTTATCACACACACATTTAAAAGTATATATCCCATTTTCATATACATGTTATAGCTACCCCTGGCACAAAACTATTAGTTTTGTGCTTACTGTGATGGGATACAGATCTCAAAAGGACACTGGCATTCCAGTTAGCCTGTCCAGGCGTGTGGGCCACTGTGCACTGAAAGAGTCACCAAGATAAACTTATCAGTGCGACTTTGTTTTGCCACCTGTATGTTTACTCAACCATTGTAATGGGGCATGATCAGTTACCAAGTGGAAATACTTACTTAGTATGCCAAGAAATGTAGGGCTCAGTTCATCATTAAACATTCTGTTTTTAAATGGCTTAATACCTTTTTCAGCCCTGCTTAATTTTCTGCTAATATATAACACAGGAGTTTCCTTCAATTGAATAGCCCAGGACAACGCTGATCCTAAACCTACCCTTGTTGTATCCATATGTAGGATAAATTCCCTGGCAAATTACTAATATTCATTCTTTTCAATTTATTAAATGCTATGTCCTCCTAAAGAGAGATAATCGTGACTTGACTGGAGTCTTTCTTTTTGTAAAAGCCATTAAAGGAAGGCAGTAATTGTATATCTCTATACAGATTTTTCTGGTACTCAACCTGTCCAAGAAAAGTCTTCCCTTACTTTTTAGTGGAGACTATACATCAGTTCTTCATGGTCTCTATTCTCCTAGCATTAGTTTTATCACCCCTCTTCCTATAAATTATCTGAGAAACTTGGTTTCTATGATGACAAGCTTACCTTTCTTAGCACTCACGGTCAAACATGCCTGTCTTATGGATTCTATCACAGTATGTTTTAATGAATGACACTCCCTGTTCTCTGAATGAATGACCACATCATCCAGATGAGGTATAATATAGCAGGAATGAGGTATCAGTATTTTATCCATCAGTTTCTGAAAAGAAGTTGGTGCACCATGTAAGCCAAATGGTAGCACCGTGTACAGACACAGACAATCATGAAGTTTCAAAGACAGTTTTTTCTTAGGTGCAGGGGGCAAGTGGTATTTGCTAGATTAGTATTGTAAGTATCTGGCCCTTATTAGATTTTCTGTCAAGTCATCAATTCTAGTCATGGGAGAGCTAGAAAGTAGCACTATTGGGATACTCCATTCTCTCCCTCTCTTACTCCCGACTCTTCTATCATTTCTAGTTTTAACATTTTATTTGAAGGTGTCTTACTGTTTCAGTGACTCTGGTAATCACTCAATCTAAACTTCATTCCAGATGTTATATCTGTGTTACCATTTTTTAATTTAGTTCTACCAAACAGTTCTGAGAACACTCCGTTGTTTTCTAATAGAAAATCTCTTGCTTCATCCTTTTCTATTTTTGACAAGAATCCCTCTAACAGTACTTCAGGTTGTAATTCTCTTTTCTCTACTGTATGAACTTCAGCCTGCAATTTAATCCTGGAGCTTACTACTTTTTACATGGCTTCCTTACCTTACTCTGACAGATTTGCTCTACTCTTGTCTTCCGTGCTTGTCTGACATTGTAGTTACAGCAATTATTCTTTCATTCACTTCATTTTTTATTCTGGATTCCACATGCACTTTCAGGAGGTCTTTCATGGATGTATTTACGAAAAGGTATGCCAGACAACAAAAGCATGGAAAAAAAGTCTTGTTGGCAAGCATAGAAAACCAACAGAAGAAAGGCCTCATAAAAATAATAGTTTCTTTACAGGGAAATGTTGCCAGCTTCACAGGAAAATATGGTGGTCCGAATGGACAGATAAGTCGGCAAGAAAAAAAGAGTAGTATTGCTGAAACTGAATTCATCATCAAGTCTTGGTGAGTACCTTCATGAGGTGGACCCTTTTTTTCACAAAATCTCACAAGATGACACTGATATATAGGGTCTATGTCATATGAGCGAATTGCACAAATTGCGAATGCTCATAATATCGAATGTACCGGACCTCGAAGTGCTTTTTCTGAGATTGTGGCACAGTGAAGAATGGGATATTTGTCCTTTACTCACTGTAGTGCAATCTTGGAGTTGGAATATATATTTAGTGGGGAGTGTGGGGGCGCAGCCCCCTATAATAGGAAGTTCGAGGTCCAGTACGTTCGATATTATGAGGTGTTCGCAATTTGTGCGATTCGCTCATATGATATAGACCCAATAGATAGCCTGTATTTTATATAGCAAATATCATGGACAAAAGTAGGTTAAAAATTAAAAAAGATAGCTGGGTGCACAAGATCCAGGATAAAAAGTGCTCAATCCTGGTAGGTGCACTGGTACCAGGGCTGGAAAAAAATGATAGTGTAGAATCCTCAAAATATGGAAACATTCTTACAATGGGGCCAGGCCAGGCCCAGGGAGAGGTTGACCCTGTTGTAGAAGGAAGTAACAGTAAACAAAAATCACAAAAACCGATAGACCAAAGAAGAGCCATAAAGATGATAAAGTAGACTATTGAGGATAAGAAAGACATTTTGTATTGTTACTATTATGCAAAAAGCCTAGAATTTCTAGACACAAACATATTAACAGAGAAATTAGAAGAAAGAAAATACTTCCACAAGAAAAATTGTCAGAATCTTCAAATAAAAATGTGTGTTTATTAATACAACAGAGTTATAAAAAAACATTATACAGATGAAGAAACTTTGATCTGTTTGGAAAAAGAAGTATCCGAGGAAGTGCAAAAATATAAACAACAAAACCTAGAAATTTTTGAAAAGTATTAAAAAATATGGATATGGAAATGAAAGACGGATTTGATATGGTACAATATTTATGCAAAGTCAAAAGTCAAATTAATGAATACAAAAAAGGCAGTCTCAAAGATATTCTGGAAAGAAAAGAAAAGAGAAATACTGGCAAAGGCATCCAGAAAATGGAAATTTTCACAACAAAAAAATAAAATCACAAAGAGGAAATTTAGAAAATAAGATTATTAAAGTAGAAGTAAAAAAAAAATAGAAGTTGATGTTATGGAATGCCTGCAAAGTAAAGGATTGGGTGCAGAAGATCTAACGCAAGTTACATCACAACATGATGGAATGAGTCCCCAAAGTAAAGAGAAACAGGAAGATCGGGAGACACCTGAAGAAGACATATGGACATGGGAAAGAAAAAGAGAAGTGATATGGTGTAATATTTATACAAAGGAGAAAGCAAAACCAATCAATGCAAAAAGAGCAGCAACAAAGATATTTGAAGATAAATACAGACAAAGAGATCCAGACATGGAAAACTTTACAATACAAAAAATAAAAAGATAAAGATGAAAAGTAGAAAAGAAGATTAGTAATGGAGGATTTAAAGAAATAGAAACTGAGGTTATGGAGTACCTGCTAAGTGAAGGATTCAGTGTAGAAAATATAACTGTGAAAACACCACAGCAGGATAGAGCAATGGGCATCCAAATTAAGGAGAAACCAGTGGAACAGAAAGTAACAGGTCAGTTGCCATATGAAGATTTCACAAGAAACCACTATAAACATTTACTTGAAGCTGGACAGGAAGGGAAGGAACAGGAAATTGTGGCAACTCTGATGCAGTCAATGTTAAGGAGTGATAGCCCAGTGAGTTCACATATGACAGATCAATGGATGACACAGGATGAAATTGAAGAGAATGCACCACAGGAAGATGCTATAGAACTTTCTATAAAATGTTTACAGGAAATGGAGAAAAAAAATGCACCCTCAGTTTAGAAGAAAATGAGCTAAGAAAAGAGCTGCTTGATTTAATAGAGATAGATAGACACATTAAGATCAATGAAAGAAATAGACTGCAGAAGGTCAGTAAAACTCAAACAGTTAGATGTTTGATAAAACAAATGAATACAGTAATTACGACTGTCCATAAAGATCCATGGAATGTAACAGAAGTAAACATGATATATTACTGTGCAGCTAAGTTAATAACAGATAAAATTCTACCACAAGAACACAGAGTAGTAAGGGAAAGGAAGGGGAGAAATTGAATACCATCATGGAAGTTTTTAATAGAGAAAACTATAAAGCAGTTAAGATAAGAAGTGTCACTGTTAGAAGAGTATAGAAGAGGGAACATATCAACAAGAATACTTAGAAAGATAGACGTGATAAAAGCAATACGTAGTATTAGAACAGACCAGGATCTATCATGCACTATCCAAATAAACTAAAATTTTCAGCACAGATAGAAAAACTTAAAAGATACAAATATAAATACAAAGGAAAAGTATAAAATAAGCAATTTATTGATGACCTAAAAAAGTTTTATACAGAATTGGAAAACATGGTAAAAGGAATTGAAAGACCGCCAAAAAAAGAAGAAATGGATAAATTTTGGAGAAGTATTTGTTAAATTCCAGTGGAACATAAATATGCTGAAGGGATAGAAGAAGTAAAAGAAAGAATACAAAGTTCAAAGGTACAGGATATGAAATGGGACAAAGAAACAGCCAGAGAGATTGATAAAAAGTTAAGAAAAGCCTCTAACTGGAAAACCCCAGGCCCAGAAGCAGTACCTAACTTCTGGTTAAAAGTATTAACATATTTGCACAAAGATTAATCTATGAGAAAGAACTATTTATATGCGCACCTCAA
Source organism: Protopterus annectens (assembly GCF_019279795.1). NCBI lineage: Eukaryota > Metazoa > Chordata > Ceratodontiformes > Protopteridae > Protopterus > Protopterus annectens. Next base: position 115,520,584 of record NC_056748.1, on the reverse strand, counting down.
ACAAACACCAACCTGGCTACAACAGGAAAAACAATGCGCCTACTTAAGAGTGAATCTGCAAGCTACCTTAAAAATTATAAAGCGGTAACTTGCCTTCCACTGACGTACAAACTATACACTGGAATTGATGTTAATAGAATTTATAGTCATTTAGAAGAAAACTCAATTATTGTAATAGAACAAAAGGGCAATAAAAGAAAGTCATATGGAACAAAGGATCATTTGTTGTTAAATAAAGTCATAGTGGAGAACTGTAAAAAGGGGAAGAATGTAAGTATGGTATGGACTGACTACAAAAAAGCATTTGACAGCATCCCAAATTCATACATAAAAAGTGCTTAAACATGTATAAGATACACTTTACACTGATACATTATATCACAGTGTCCATTAAACAGTGGCAAACCACTTTGCAGTTAAGCCATGATAAAGGACAAATTATTATTCCAGGGATAAAAATCCAAAGTGGGATATTCCAAGGTGACTCTCTGTCACCATTGCTCTTTTGTCTTGCCCTTAACCCATTAAGCTGTCTGCTTAACAGATTAGGTCATGGCTATAATTTGGCTTCCAGAAGGCAACAAAGTGTCATCTTGTCTTTGTTGATGATTTAAAACTGTACAGCTCATCAAATGAGGTACAGAAAGCACAAATGCAAGTAGTCAGCATTTTTCAGATGATATAAGAATGTCATTTGATCTTGATAAATGTGCAAAAGCAACATTTAAAGCAGGAAAACTGCAGCACAAGGAAAACATCAGTTTGGGACAAGTTTGTGATATAAAAGAAGTTGAGCAAGAAGGATTATATAAATATTTGGGAATTGATGAAGTATCAGCAATAAAACATGAACAAATGCGAATAAAAATTAGTAAGGAATATTTTAGAAGACTTAAACTAATTCTGAAAACAGCGTTGATATCTAGGAACAAAGTTCAAGCTACAAAACAATTTGCTCTTCCTGTCCTAACTTACAGTTTTGGAGTGATTGACTGGCCTGAAAAGGTGTTGGATAGATTAGACAGGAAAACAAGAAAGATGCTTCATGCTCATCAAATGATTTATAAAAATCAGTACATACCATGAATATATATTCCCCTTTCCAAAGGAGGTATGGGCCTCCTTGATATTGATTACATTATAGATCTGTAGTTGTGGGACTGCATACATATCTGTTGACCTCACAAGATCCAAACATAGTGAATATTTTGAAAGATGAGGAGAATAAGTCTAAGATGACTTCCCTTCTAAGTCTAGCAGGACCATATTGGCATCAAGTGGGAATTGAAATCAAACCAGAAGTTGATAAAAGTCAGGCAAAAATTGAATGTGCCAAAAAAAAAAAAAAACAAAAGAAAGAATATAAAGTTAAGAAATAGATGAGAAGGCAAAAAATGTGGAAAATGCATAAATGTAGTTGCAATTACAGAAAACTCCTCGGAGAACCTCATGTTGATCAGAAATGAATGCAGGAATGGTTATGGAGAGGTGAATTCAAACCAAAAGATGAAAGCTTAATATTGGTGGCCCAAGATAGTGGCCTATGTACACATTGGTTTACAAAGTACATTGAACATGTGAGAGAAACAGACAAATGTAGGTTTTGTAAAATGGAATTGGAAACAACTGCAAACCTTGTTGCTGGTTGTGACATACTAATGGCAGAAGGACTATATACTGAAAGGCATAATAATGTGGCATGATTGTTGCACGGGGGATTGTGCAAAGAGTAAAATACAGAAGTAGCTTAAAATACTGGAAATATGAGCCACAAAGCATCATAGAAAATGATGAAGTCTATATCACATGGGATCATCCATTACTAATAGTTCAAAAGATAGATGTGAGCAAACCAGATATAGTGGTTCATGAAAATAAGACAAAAGTAGCATTGATCATTGAAATCGCTACACCCAGTGATTACAGCATTTTGTGTACAGAAAGACACAAAGTCATAAAATATCAGGATTTGCAGGCAGAAATGAGAGCAATGTGGAAGAAGGATACCCAGACAGTTCCAATAATTGTTGGAGCAATGGATCTTATAAAAAAGAATTTACAGTAATACGTAGATATGCTACCGATACATGTAAGTCTGTACAAATTGCAGAAGGAGTCATTACTGGGCACATTGTGGGTGCTATGAAGAACACTTCTGGCTGATATCAAAGACTGAAACAATACTAATTTAATGGAGTTTAATCATACTTTGACTTAGCAATGGAGTCTAGTCCTGTCATGGTATTAGAAACCCAAAAGATTTGGCGAAATTAAAAAAAGGAAAATATTACATCTTCTCAAAGTATTATTAATAAAACTAGGTTTTGCACTTGACTGCAGAGGTATTGTATGGAACTGTAAAGGAGAGACTGGAGACAGTCTTAAAAAATCACATTTTTAAACAAACTTTTTGTTTGAACATAATTGGCCATTGACAGTAGAACTTCAATATTATATATAAAAGAGAGAAATATATGTATGTGTGTGTGTGTATATATATATATATATATACATATATATATATATATATATATATATATATATATATATATATATATATATATATATATATATGTATATGGGTCTACCTGATAACACCGACACACGAAAACACCGACAACGAAATCACAGACACCACAAAACCAAAAGTTCAAAAACACGAAACTTCACATGCCCGACAAACCACAATCCCTACTATCAACAAACAAAACAAATCCCCTGTCCAGAAAGCACACACACAACACAAGCACACCAAAAACCTTACAAACCTATACTAAACCTTACATACACAACTCTCTATGCACTAACCTTAACCCAAACCCTAACCCTAAGGTCCGCCAATATCACACACTCACCTAACCCCCACCCTAACCCTAACTCACTTAACCTGCCCCTAACCCTACAGTCTGTCACTATTGCACACTCACCTGACCCGCGCCCTAACCCTAACTCACTTAATCCGCCCCTAACCCCACACTTACCCTAACATGTTGGTGTTCTCAGCGTCGGGATTTTCAACTGTCGATCATCTCCGTTGTCGATCTTCCAGTGTTGGTGTTCTCATCATCAGCGTTTTGCAGTTTCAGTGTTATCAGGTAGACCTATATATATATATATATATATATATATATATATATATATATATATATACACACACACAGGTAAAAATGTAAGGAATAAAATCTTGTAATGATGTGCACTATCTACAACAACAATAGTCGCAATTAAATATGTTAAATAGATTACAGGAAAAAAGCAGACTCTCTTTGAATTTGTGAACAAAAATAAATCTTTGTTAAATTGTTAATAATGCAAATCATAGCAGAAAATTCAAAACTAATCCACAAGCCTTAAGAGTAGTATATGATTTAGAATTTGCTTTTGCAAATAGTTTATAAGCATAGTAACACGTAATAGATATTTTGACAAATCCAAACACATTTAACACAGAAATCCATTTAGTTATAATGTAGAATTTAATCATAGAGAAAAAAATAAGTGACTTTTATGTGTAATGTATTCATTGCTTGGTGAAGGTAGGTGTAAAACAGTGAAGTGTCAGTATAAAGGTTGAAAGTCGGAAAATATTGTTTGCATTTTTGGTTTGAGCAGTTAGCCAGAGGCATTTAGCATAACTACAGTTCCAAAAAATATGTAAGATATCTGCATCTGGTATGCCACATGTAGTACAATTGCTGGAATAAAAGGATTAAAATGAGAAACTTTTGATTTAGTATGATAATGATTATTGTTAATCATAAATTGATTAACACTTTTTTTAAAAATGGGACATGTTCAATGTTAAGAGCTATAAGCACTTTTAAAAGACCTGAATTTGATTGCAACATGTCTGTATTCTTTCTCAAGGAATCAAATAACTAAATATTATGAAATGTTATTTCAAAAAAGGTTTTATAAACTAAAGTGGTATATTTTATACTGTGTAATGATTGTATCAATTGTTGGTATTGGTTTGCTTGGCTTTGATGCTCTCTGATACATTTAAATTTTTGTTTTAATATGTGGTGAATTATATTGAGGATAAGAAGGTTAGATACGGTTAAATGATTGGCTAGATCTGTGTGTGATTTATACTCTTTATCAATGAAGTCCAAGATAAACATTTTTTTAATAAAGGGAAACTAGACAAGTTATTTTAAGTTGTTGCTAACCAAGTTGTTAGGACTATTATGGATAGGTTGAAAAAGTAAAGCAGTGTTTCAAGATGTAAAAGTTTAATTAATGTCTGAAATAGATTAATGTGATTTTCCAGTGTTTTATCTATTTTAAGTTTCTTTGCATCTTGAGAGTGAAGAAAGAGGGTTACATTTATACATTTTAATGCATGTTTGCCAAATAGCAAGGGTGGACACCTTTAATTTGTATTGTTTTTAAAATGTATAATTTTCGTAAATTTAACTTAATAAATCTTATAATTTAATAATAGGATTAAAGGTCTGGAAGGCTCATACATCCTTGTTTGGGGGCAATCAAGTGGTTATATGAAATTGCTGTAGACGTAGGGTGCCCGATGAATTTAGCAAGTTGGGTATTGATAAGATTACATTTTTTTAACTTGGGTGAATTGTATATATGATGAATTAGATAAGCCTAAGAAAGATATCCATTTTCATGAGTGAAACCTTAGAACATAATAGTGCAAAGATTTACATCTTTTAATATCTAAGGTAATATTTGTTTTGGTAGCTAAGTAAAGTAGAAGAGTAAAGGTGTATTCCTAAATATTTTATAGAATGTAGTTAATGACATTTAGGTTAGAAAAGTCAACAACAATAACTGCTTTTAGTTAACAAGGAAAACAATGATGATTTTTTAAGTTTAATTTGCAGTTGGCAAAGTATAAAAAATTTTGGATAATGTTGTATATTTTAGGAATATCAGTATTTGGGGAACTGAATTAAATACCGACATCCTCAGAGAATGCCATGGATGGGTTTTGAAATTATATGGATTAGTAGTAGAAAATGTGGATAGCTGGTCTATCAAACAGATATAACTTCCAGATAGAGATTAAATAAATAATGGAAAAAGGGCATCCTTGAGGTACTTCATTTTTAAGGAACAGGAGAGGAGATTTGTTTATTTATTATCAGATTAGTTGAAGGTCTGGAATAAAGAAGCTTTATAAATTTGATAAGCTCAGGAGGACATAAATTTGCAATTGTAAAGAGAAAGGTAATATTTACTTTATCAAAAGCTTTTTGGTGCTTAATGGAAAACACATATATGTTGGCGTCATAGTTAGTTTTGGAGAGTTGCTTGAGCTATAGTTTGTCTTGTATTTAAAAAAGCAGACTTAAATGGGGAGACTAGACTAAGCATGGTGGGTTTCAGTATATTAGAGAATATAGGGACAACAATTTTTGATTTTTAGGTATCAACATCCTTCTGGCTCTAGTAAGGTATAAAACAGATACACGATTGTCGCTTATGAAGCCAAAGACATGGCATAGGATATCAGGTCCTGAAAGAATTTTTAAAATCCAGCTGTAAATTTGTCAAGACAAGGAGAAGTTCCATTCTTTAAGCTTTTTATGGCTTGTTTCATTTTCAAGGGTTTTGCAAGCCTTTCTTTGCATTGTTGGGTTAGTTGTGGACATTTTAACCAGCACAAATAAAGTCTGAGGTATTTTGGGGTAAATGGTATGGAGATGGAGTCATATGATTTTCAATAAAAGTCTTCAAATATCATGATGATTTCAGGGTAGATTGGAATGAAACATTTTCTTTTTTTTTTTTATCAATTTTTTTTTTCAAATACATTTGAATGAATTCCATAGCATTTATATATAACATCTTAAATAACTATGTACAATATTTACGTTAGCCTGACACTATAACAGATCTTAATGTATACAGTTACTTTATAAGTATGTCCAATCCATTATCAGCAAGTCTGATCAATTATTGTATAGTGTCAATCAATGATAAGACTTTTCCCCAAGGGTTATTGATAAATGGCTTTGGATAAAGTCTTAGTTCTTTATTTTTAATTTCCAATAATGCTGTGGTCTTCAGTAGGCTGTAGAAGTCTTCCAAAGTTGGTATTGTGTTTGTATTCCATCTTCTTGTTATACACTTCCTTGTAATTGCAAGTATAGTCCATACTAGATAAATGTTTGACCTATTCAAATGAGGACCTTCGTTCACATTTAGTAATACATGAGCTTTAGTTTAATAAGGATTCATTAAATAAAGCTTGTAGAAAGTTATTAATACCATTCCCAAATGGCTTAATTTTAACACAATCAAAGAAAATGTGGTTCCAATCTGCATTGTGTACTTGCCCACATATCCCTTTTATGGAAGAACTAATTTTACTGATTCTGTCTGGGGTTAAGAATGCTCTGTGCAAGCATTTCCAATTAAAACCTTTCCAGTATTGTGCAAACGATGTATATTTTCTTGATAATAAGATATTTGTTTTAATATCTTCAGTTAACTGTATTGAGTGTCCTTTTGTTATATATTTCCAATATGAGGTTTTGGGTGATGTTTTATAGTTTATCAATATTTTGTAAAATTTTGAAATACTGTTTCCCATGTCAAAGTCATTATATATGATTTCTTATTTATGTATTTGGTAAATTTAGGTATTTCTTTAAATGAAGAATTGTTAATTATTTGACTTAAGTAATATGAGTATGACAAAATACTCTGTAAAGTTATCCAGTCCTGTTGTGGAATTTTATATGTTGTTTTTATTTCTTGCATATCTAAAACTTTTAGTTCTTTGATACATTGGAGCCAACAAACAAATCCTTTCTTTTCTTAGGAATTAATCATGTTAAACATTTTTGTTTTGTATTTCTTGTATAAAGTAGAAAGATTTCCAATTTAAAATTAATTTAGCTAAGTGTCTTATAGGTATCTGTGGCCATTCAGAATATTTGGCTAAAGTATAATTTTCATACCAACTTAATTGTGAAAAATAAAGAAGGATGAAATCATTGTTAAGTTATCTGGAGTTCAATTTCTAGGTTAAAACTTTGGGCTAAAAACTTTTCTGGTTGTTGAAGTTTAAATTTGATGTTGATTTTTTTTGTTTATACATTTTTAATATAGGATACTTTGCTAAGTAAAAGAAAATGCAGTGGAGCTTTTACTGCTGCCCACTGGATATATAGTTTTATAATAAAGGCATATAAAGTATTAATAAATCTTTTAAAACAGTTTTTTACTTCATCAACCAATTCACGGTCATGTAGGTAGAGTGGATTAAACTTCCAGCTATAGGGGATGAATTAGTTAAGGGAAATAGATAAATATAATGAAATTTGGATCAGATATGATATAGATTCTATTATAAATTTGGTTATATTTTTAAGCAGATTGAATGATAAGAGAAAAAATCAGCAGGCAAAATAAAATGTGAATTTGTTGTCCAAATGAAGTGCGAATCTGACTGGTTTAGTGAACTCAAATTCAGTTTGCAGGTTCTCCTGCTGTGATGAGCTACTTCTGTTTTTTTTTTTTTTTTTTTTTTTTTTGGAAAGGTTACTGTATTCCAGTCACTCCTATGACAGATAAGTCATTATTGATTATTAATCTGTGATAAAAAGTTCTAATTGCTGGATGCAGGGTGAATAAAAGGTGAAGAAAATGAAAAGCTTAGAGAAAGAGTTACATCTGAAACTATTGCAGTATCATCTGCTAAATGGGTCATAGCTGGAATTAGTAATAGAGCTGGAAAAGAATTCTTGATGAAGATCACAACCAAATATTTTTTAGAACTAGTGCCAACAAGTACAGAATGTTTAATCCATCTCTTGTGCAGTAAGGTACTCTGGTTGTATAAAAGAGGAGATTCTGAATAAAAAATACAATAGCAGTGGATTTATAAAATAAATGCAGACAGGTCTGCATGTGTTAGGAGATTGAATGTCTTTAAAATTCCATGAACTGATTACAATATTCATTTTAGAATATCAAAAATGTAAAAAAAAATAGTAATTTAGAAAAATAGAAGTTAAAGTAAAGTGCATTGCAAGTTAGGACCACAGTGATTTCTGATAACTAACTAGTCTTATATCACAAAATAGTTAACTTGGAGAGAATACTGTGAAAAATAGTTTGGACTATCTCTTCTCAAACTACCTATAGGCATAATACTGTAGCAGCTAAATTCAGAAGAAAGAAAATGTTTAAATGAAAGAGTTTGCAATTGCAATTTTATAATAATAACAACATTGGGGAAACATTTTTGTAATATGTAACAAATTAAATTTAATAACAAATTTAAAATACACTATTTTGCATTACTCATAAGATGGCATCCTTAAGAGCATGCACAACTTACATATAAGTTTCACCCATAGCTCATGCTGGTAGCTCCAACAAAAAGAATCTGTTATGATATATATATATATTTAGATATGTGTATCCTTAATGATATAATATATTAAAGTTTAGACATATTGGGCTAACTTAACTAAGTTGACAAATATATAAAATAAGACATTGATCAAAAGAGTAGTGCTCATCAGGTGATTATCTGATGCTAGGCATAAAAACTTCTATTTGGTATAATGTTCAGTTAAGAAACAAGTTCCAAATTGTCCCAAGATATAACAACAATTTTAAAGTTTAAGAACGTGATGGGGTTGCAGTGATGCAGGTATGTGTCATTTCAGGAAGTGAAAAAAATACAATAAAGGATGATGACTGATATTTTCATGGCACAGTTCAGAAATTAAAATATCAGT